>NW_025400984.1:6462532-6500880 GCF_015345945.1 Tribolium madens
AGGTTGTCCTGGTTGGTTGGGATATCCTGGTTGTTGTGGTTGTCCTGGCTGTCCTGTTTGTCCCGGCTGCCCTGGTTGACCAGGTTGTCCTGGTTGATTTGCATTTGCACATTTACCGTTTACTGTCCACGCATGGTTACAAGATAAAATGGTTTGATCCCAAACAGTTCCTGGGCCACAAGTGTACTCATATTTTTGTAAACCACCTTGGCCATTGCCGACACATCTGTAGAATTTTAAACAGTCATTTTCATCACCGACAAAACCTTCTTTTGCACAATCATTTCCACTTAATTGTCCTTGCTGTCCTTGTTCACTTGGTTGTCCTGGCTGTCCAGGTTGCCCTGCTTGACCCGATTGCTCTGGTTGATTAGGTTGTCCTGGTTGATTGGGATACCCCGGTTGTTGTGGTTGACCAGGCTGTCCTGGTTGACCTGGTTGATTGGGATATCCTGGTTGCTGTGGTTGTCCTTGTTGTCCTGTATGACCAGGTTGTCCTGGTTGGTTAGGATACCCCGGTTTTTGTGGTTGTCCCGACTGACCTGGTTGGCCAGGTTGTCCTGGTTGACCTGGTTGATTGGGATATCCCGGTTGTTGTGGTTGTCCCTGCTGGCTTGGCTGACCAGGTTGTCCTGGTTGATTGGGATAGCCTGGTTGTTGTGTTTGACCGGGCTGTCCTGGTTGACCAGGCTGTCCTGGTTGACCTGGTTGATTGGGATATCCAGGTTGTTGTTGTTGTCCTGGTTGGCTTGGTTGAGGTTGGTTTGCATTTGCACATTTACCATTTACTGCCCACGCATGATTACAAGATAATATGGTTTGGTCCCATACGGTTCCTGGACCACAAGTGTACTCATATTTTTGTAAACCACCTTGGCCATTGCTGACACATCGGTAAAATTTAGAACAGTCTTTTTCATCACCAACAAAACCTTCTTTTGCACAATTTGTTCCACTTATTTGTCCTTGTTGACCAGGAATTTGTTGCTCTGTATGGCCTGATTGACCAGGTTGAATTGGCTGGCTAGATTGTCCAGGTTGTTGTGGTTTCTCTGGTTGTCCTGGGTATCCAGGTTGTTGTGGTTGACCTGGCTGTGCTGGGTGACCTGGTTGACCAGGTTGTCCTGGTTGGTTGGGATATCCTGGTTGTTGTGGTTGTCCCGGCTGTCCTGGTTGACCGGGCTGTCCTGGTTGGTTGGGATACCCTGGTTGTTGTGTTTGTCCTTGTTGCCCTGGTTGGCCAGGCTGTCCGGGATGACCAGTTTGCTGAGGCTGACTTGGTTTTCCTTGTTGTCCGGAATCAGATGTGGAGCATTTTCCACTTACAGCTGAAGGATAATTACAAGACAATATCTTTTCATCCCAAACTGTTCCTTCACCACAGGTAAATTCATATTTAGTAAAACTATTTTTGCCATCATTTACACATCTATAGAACTTTTTACAGTCATTATCATCTTTTACAAAACCTTCAGATACGCATTTGTTATTGGCAATTTGACCTTGTTGAACCTGTTGATTTGATTGATTATTTCCTTGTTGGCTTGAACCTTGCTGATTTGTGCCTTGTTGACTAGAACCTTGTTGACTTGTTCCTTGTTGGTTTTGTTGACTAGATGAACTGCTTCCTTGTTGATTTTGTTGATTAGATTGATTATTGCCTTGTTGAGTGGAAGAACTACCACCTTGTTGATTGTGTTGATTGGAAGAACTACTTCCTTGTTGATTTGAAGTGCTTCCGTTTTGTTGATTTGACGTACTACCGGTTTGTTGGTTTTGTTGATTGGAAGAGCTGCTGCCTTGCTGGTTTGAAGAACTACCACCATGTTGTTGGTTTTGTTGATTCCAAGAATTATTTCCTTGTTGATTTTGATTTTGCTGACTGGATGATGTACTGCCTTGTTGATTAGAACTACTCCCTTGTTGATTCCAAGAATTATTTCCTTGTTGATTTTGGTTTTGTTGACTGGACGATGTACCACCTTGTTGATTAGAAAAACTGCCTCCTTGTTGATTCCAAGAATTATTTCCTTGTTGATTTTGATTTTGTTGATTGGACAATGTAGTGCCTTGCTGAGTGGAAGAGCTACCCCCTTGTTGATTCCAAGAATTGTTTCCTTGATTTTGTTGGCTGGACTGATTAGAAGAACTGCCCCCTTGTTGATTCCATGAATTACTACCTTGTTGATTTTGGTTGTGTTGACTGGATGATGAACTGCCCCCTTGTTGATTTTGGTGTTGTTGGCTGGATGATGAACTTCCACCTTGTTGATTTTGATTTTGTTGACTGGATGATGAACTGCCACCTTGATGATTTTGGTTTTGTTGGCTGGATGATGAACTGCCTCCTTGTTGATTGGAGGAACTGCTTCCTTGATTTTGTTGATTTGAGCTACTGCTTTGACTGTTCGAACTTCCTTGTTGACTGGAAGAGCTACCACTTTGTTGACCAGACGAGCTGCCACTTTGTTGTTGATTGGAAGAACCATTAGTTTGTTGATTTTGGCTGCCTGAAGAGCTTCCTTGTTGATGTGAGCCTTGTTGATTGAAATTAGTACTTGATGAACTTCCTTGTTGCTGATTTGAACTACCGTTTGACGAGCTGCCTCCTTGTTGGTTCCAACTGCCGCTCGATGAACTTCCTTGTTGGCTAGAACTACTTTGATTGGAATTATTACTACTTCCTTGTTGACTTTGCTGATTTGACGAGCCACTCTGTTGACTATTTGAACTGCTTCCCTGTTGACCTGAGGAAGCAGCATTTTGTTGATTTTGCCAAGAACTGGTACTTGACATAGTAGAGGAAGACGACGAAGAACTAGATTGATTCCAGGAACTACTCGAACTGCTACTGCTACTACTACTGCTATTGCTACTACTACTCATAGAAGACTGACTACTGCTAGATTGGTTATAGTTTTGGGCTACATAATCACTCTGTGGAGGCAGTGCGGAAAAACTTTGACTAGTACCTTCCGAACAGTCACTTCTCTGAGCTGCCCATGGATAATTACAAGACACAGCTACTGGATCCCAAACAGTTCCAGTACCGCAATTAAATTCATGCTGGATATAACCATTGCGTCCATTACTGACACAACGGTAAAATTTCGAACAGTTTCTGCTATAGCCCAAGAAGCCTTCTTGCATACATTTGTCACCAACTTGACTAGAAATTGTTGCGGGAGTCGAATCTGATTGGGTTGTCCATGGTGGTAACGAAGTTGTGGTTGAAGGTGGAGGATTCTGAACGTTTCCAAAATCACCATCAATGCCATTTCCTCCACACTCTTCCCTATTACTGGCATACGGGTAATTGCAAGTACTTATAGCCGGATCAAAAACAGTCCCTTCACCACACTCAAACTGAATCGGCGCTAGATTATTAGGAGTGCCAACACATCGGTAGAAAATTCGGCAGTTTTGAGGATCGGCATGAAACCCTTCACTGGGACATCTGAAGTTCGATTTATATTGAGTTTGGCGTGCTTCTCTTGATAACTCTCGAACAGAGTGAGCTATAAATAAACAAACGAAATCAATGAAGCGATTTAAAAACCAGTTGCATATAATTAAGAGGTTTTTGACCAGGGCCCTCGCTTACTTCATTATCACACTTATCCTAATGAAATATTTTAGCAAGGCATAGTAAACCCGATAATTTTTCTTTGGAATAAAGAGATAACGAAAAGTTTGTACATGGCTGCAAGCAGATGTAGTTGCATGTTTGTTCGTCACCGGGCTCTATAAATTACAACGCAAACAACGAGTTCTGGTCTATGCTAGCTGTCCCATTGTAGCTGTGCACGAGTATGAGTTATGGAAAATCGTTGTCGTATTTATGACCTCCGAACAGAATCCAATACAAAACCATGTAAATATGTAAATCGTGAACATTAGCTTGGTGTAAATCGTTCATTTAATTAAAGATAAGTTGTGATAAATCACCACGACTCATTACATATTTCACGTTTATTTCTTGTTTAAATTTGCGATTTTGTGTGCTTTTGCGAATTATCGCCATCCTCATGTCCCGTTATGGGTTTCCCGACCGGCCGACAGCAGCAGCAACATTAAGGATTCCAGTATCAAGGATAATGGTTTCTACTATTTATAGGAATATCTCAAATGCGATTGTAAGTGCCGAGACGCAACAAAAAGAGGATCTAGCGACAAGCAAAAGCTTTTCGTCGCGTTTAATTAATTCGAATCTTGATTGTACATGAAAGGCTTTATTATTTAGACACGCCCAAGCGTGTGATTAATGGATGTGTTTCAATTGTTTTGGGATAAATTACCATCCTTCAATTTTGAAAGGTTTAGATTAGACGTTTTTTTTTCGAAAGGTTGCGTTTATGAATGGTTCAATAGACTTCATTGTACAGCCTTACCAAGGTTACGCTTACGGTGTGTTAGACAAGTTTGTTATGATAGTGTCTAGTTTAAATTAATATCTTTCTAAGCGAGTTGTTCGACAAGATCTATTAATAGATATTGTTGTCTTTGATCATTGTTCTTTTAATCTGGTGCAGGCAAGGAAAATGGTGTGTCATCTCGGTAGCACCATGACATTCAGAAATATATTTCATAATCGAATATCAATGTGTAAAACCATAATTTTTTTCAACAAATTTTTGTATATTTTTGTGAGGATCATAAACATGCTTGACGTTTTAACAATGTACATTTTGGTAATAGCCTGAAGACGGTTTTATTCCAACATGCGACTATTAGCTATTTTATTACGATTTTTACGAAGAGATGATAGGGTAATTGCAGATAAAAAAATTGATTAGCATAACAATTACTACCGAAGGTAGGTATTTCTTACACGAAATATCTGTCAGAGAAGATTATAATGTTTCATTACCTGTATTTCAAGACAGTTAAAAATCTTGTTTTCGACTTTTGTTTCTTTAGCACAGCTTCTTCGTGTCAGATTCAGTAGATGGATAAGCATTATAGGACTATTATTAACATTCATTATTTTGTTTCGTGAATTTATGATGAACCTACTTGTTTTTGTTTTGTAATTAATTATTCGTCAGTTTCGAAAATAAAATTAATTGCTGTATCATATTTTAGCTTATCAGAGTTTAATTGCAGTTGCTTTGTATTTGTGATATTGCCTACTAAATGTTTGGAAGATGTTGTAACATTAGTTTTGCTTAAAAAAAATTATAAATATTTTTGTCCCGATATTCTACATACAAATAATTATTGAAAGTGAAAGTTTCAAAGATAATTGAAATATTTTCAATTACACAGGTTTCCTAGCTAAGAACACTTATTTTTTTCATGAATTATTAATGTACATATAGAAATTGATTCTTTGAATTTTAGACCTGTAATCTTGCTATTTAAAAAAAATATTATTAAAAAGATTTAAAGAAAATATATGTATTTAAACCAAAAAGTTTACATTGGAAAATTCCAAAATCGTAAATCTAAGAGAAATGAAAGCTTTCAGAAAGCTCGACTTAAACAAAGTTTTTATTAATTTTTTCATGAAAAATATTTTATAATGTGTTATTTTTGGCACATCATTAATATGAAAATTTGCATTGCAATACCATTTTAGGTCCCGTTATAGCCGTAAAAACCGGCCCTAAATAATAAAAATAATTTATTAGCGGTGACACTTGGTAACTGCAAACATTTACAGTTTAATCATAAAAAAATAACTGTATTTTATTAGAAAAATATGTAAACAAAAAACAAATTAATTAATCCAATTTACGCAATTTTATTTAATTATTAATACATAATCGATGGAATTCTTACAATAATCATCCATCATGCACGTTATTAATTGATTCAGCGCTGTAGACGCCGTTTCTTATGTTAATTATTTTATAATAAAGTGTGTAGACGAAAACGATAAAATAAAAACAACCGTTTTAGATATATAAATTGATTTATCTTATGTTGCAAGAAAAATACCTTGAAGCAGTGACACCGACGCCAGACACAAGACCAACGTCCACAAAGTCTTCATTGTTCTTGAGAATCCCCTAATTGGAACTCGTTCGGATCATCTGAAACACAATTACAGCAGCAATTACAAAGCGTGTATGTTACTCGTGTCGAAAATGATGAGTCGATGAACTCTGATGGCAAAACAAGTTCCATTTTTCCAAGTTCTGAAAAATCCGCGTTAATTAACAGCTCGTTCCTGCCGTTAATCCAGCCGTTCTAATGAATTGTTACATTTTTGACGTAATGCGATTACTCCCCGATCATTTCTTAATACTTCGATCTTGTTATTAAAAGCTCCATTGCAAATTTCTTTTATTTCTCGCGAACGGGTTTTCGAGTGATTAATTTCCGTACCATGATGGTACAGAATCGACAATCGTGTGGTAAACAAGCCATAATTTCGCTCTAACCCAAAATACGTTTGGTGAATTTTAAAACGAGATTAAGATCGGCATTGGCCTCTCCATCGACCGCTATTTGAAGACCTGACTTTAAATATTCAAATATGCGAATCTTTTTTATGGGAACAATTATATGGCACACCCCGGTAACTGTTACCATTATTTGCGTCATTGCGCATTTTTTGCGGCTAAGCTCGGAAAATGCGGGTCAAGAAAATATGTAATAGCCAATGGCACTGCTTTTTTTCTTTTTACAAAAATATTGTAACAAAATGTCTTAATTGGGATAGAAATTGAAAGTATTTTTTTTGAAATTGATTTGACTGAATTTGGTTTAATTTAAATTTATTTATGCAAAATGTAGTTTATTATGCAATTTTTCAAATTAACTTATTAGGTGTGAATAATGAGAATGATTAATGGCACTTTATAAACAACACTTTAGCCGTGTAATGCGTATCATTAAGAATTTCAAAAAACGTTAATAGATGAGGTACAAAGTAGAGAGATGAAATAACAATCAAAATATAATAAAAAAATTCAAGTGGTTTATAATTATCTGAAATTAAAATAAATCTGCCGAAATCACAATTAAAAAACGTGACGTCCTGCATTTTTTCAATGGCCTTGGGTTGTAATAAAAATATAAATGACGGCAAATCCGACAACCCCCAATTTGGACTTGGACCCTCAGTGCCCGAAGGGTAACCATCAAGGCTAGACAAAAAATCGATTATTTAATTAAATTCAAGCAGTGTTGCCGGCTTTGCTCATATTTATTGGACAATTTTTCGTCTAATTGGCCTCGAGACTAGTCCGGCCTGCCGCATTTTCCAAACAATACCAACGCGAAGATTTAAGATCTAGTTTTTTGCCATCGAAGCTGTTCTACCAGTACGTCGAGAAAAATGTGCCCATAGACAATTACGGTTTGAGATAAAAACAAACTCAAGCACGGATCAAGTTCTCTTAATCCGCTTGTAAATCATCCGTAAATCCCTAATTGAATTTTAGCATCGCGCTGAAAAAACCTGCCGCGGTTTTGCAATTAATTTGAATGAGCTTAAAGAATTAGATAAGAGGGCGTAATCAAAAGGTGATTTTATTGGACGAGTTTGCGGTTTACAAGGAAGGCGCCGGCCTTCAGATGCATCTTTGGGTTCGTTTAACTCGAGTGACTAACATTTGGCGAATTTTACACAAATTTAAATAAAAACGGAAGATCTTTGTACAACCTGTGGTGACGTCCTTGCAACGGTTTCAGTAATGCTAACTGCAAGTTATGAATACGAAAATATACAGAAGAGGCGTCCTGCCATCAGAATTTTTGAACGATGATGCGGAAGTTTTACGCTCAAAATAGACAAATGAGATTTTAATGATGTTATGCCAAAATCATAAGCCTAACAAGATTTAAACTCTAAAAAAGCTAACTCTTCTGAAAAAATAATAAAATAAATTGCGTGTTTACCTAACAGCAAATTCAGGCTTTAACTTTTCTTGACATAAAATGAGAAACTTTGAATTAGTAAAATAAAAATAATCGTTATGAAAAAATCAGATTTGAATAGCAGCAGCACAAAATTAAAAAAAAATAAACCATCAAGCTTTATTATACCTTTTTTTGAAAAATTAAATGGACATTTACAATTAAGTATGTTCACTTAATTATCCTGCAGGATATCTACGTGAATTTTGTACTTGAAATATTTTTCCCAGAATTAATCTACTTAACAATATTTTGAAATAGTCCCTGGTTCTAAAAATTTTTGTGAAATAAAAATGTACAAAAAACAAAATATACCTTTTTTAAATCTGATGCTTTTTTACTTTCAAAAGCAGTATAAAAAACACTTTTCTACAGTGAAAATTAATTTTTTTGTACTCAAAAGAGTGCTTTTATCAACTAATTTCAGAAGATAAAGTGGTCTTTTATCGTCTAGTGAAATAAAGTAATTTTTATCTATTATTTATATTTTATCAACTAATTTCAGTAGATAAAGTAGTCTTTTATCGTCTTGTGAAATAAAGTAATTTTTATCTACTGTTTATATTCAAGAAATTCTGGTAGGTGAGTACAAAATCTACTCGTGAAAAAAGTGCACTCGTGACTTCGTCACTCGTAAACTTAACCTTTTCACTCGTAGATAAACAATTTCTTTATCGTCTTGTATAATAAATAACTAATTTTATTACACCCTTGTAAAAATTAAAATTTTTGTAAAAAATGAGAATGTGTTAAGAAATTTTCTGTACAATTATCCTGTTTCATTTTTCAAAGTAGTAAGTGAAGCAATAGTAGATAAGACAAGAAACAAAAGTTAAAAAAATAAATAAAATGATGAGCTTACCTCCTGGAAAGCGATGATTTTCGGTGGCGCTCCTTCACAGTCCTTGTGGCTGAATTATCCTTCGGGTGGTTGTGTGTAAATCTCACACGTGCTCCAGATTCCGCGAGTTTTAAGATGTCACAGCACGTTTAGTACTCGCTTATTTCAGGTGGTCGCAATACTTATAGGCGCCCCCTCCAGATTGCCCGTGTCAGTATTCGCATTTCTGAAGATGATCACCATCGAAGATGTGTAAAAAACACACGCACACAAAGCCGGATTTATCGTCATTTAGGCTTTGATTTAATCAAATTTGCAATTCTAGAATTGAACAATAAATTCAGATTATTGATTGTAAGAAGGGGTCATCAATTCGCTTCTGACATAACGACTTCCTTTTACATGCAGAACTCGACTTGGTGTATCCCTAATTGTAAAAAATTAAATCGGGTGGCGTTTAAATCACCATTATTAAGATGCATGGAGAAGTCACTTAACCATCACCTGCATAAGCGCTACTTAATGAGACGCCACGGCAACAATTGAATATGATTGTTTTGTTATGTTTAAGTGTAATTACAGTGCTTGGTTTGATAACTTAATTCTGGTTATTTCACACACGAGAGAATAAATCAAAATCCAGTTTTTTGCTGAAAATTCGATTTTCTTCTAGCTGATATGCAAATCCACTGCTTGGATCACCAGTACAGTTACTAAATTTACATTTAAATGATTTTCGGTCATCTGAAATTCTTTTTTTACTAAACTAGGTATAAGTTTACTTTCTTATTTCGTCCTCATTATAAATGCAGACGAGCATCGATATGTATATGGTTGTAATAAGTATGGTTGCATGAAAGTAAAACGTGTTGAGCTCCTTGGCCACAAGGGGGGCCGATTGGATACGGCGCTGGCTTGGGGTCATTAAAAAAAGTCGATTTGTGAGGTATGAACTTGAGCAAAGAATTTTCGCGTCACATTTTATCTTGTCAGTCAAGAGGGCTTTATATAAGAGTTGTTTATGTTCATATAAATTGAATCAAGGGACAAGCGAAACAGAATTACAAACATCAGAGATTTTGGTGGTGATGTAAGTGCACAAATTAATTTAATAATTAGTTATTTGTTTATAAATAAAAACAGTGATGACAGTGTAGCACAGGAATTTTTCGTAGATTTTGAATTTGTAAACTCATGGAATCAAATGATTTTGTTAGTGACGAAATGAATTACGCACGATTTAATTGCGTAATCACCAAATTAAGTATTTAGAGTTGAACAATTGATATGTGGACTCTTACTTCTTTCTATCTCTAGATCAAGATTATGGATTTCACCATGTCATGGTTCTCAAATCTGTTATAACAGGGGTCCAACTTGTAATTAATAATTACGGCCAAATCATTTGTCAACGCTTGTCAGACGAAAACTGAAACGAGCTTTAATATGAAAAAGAAGGGTTAATAAAAAGAAAACAATTACTAGGACTTGACTTCTAAAATATACTGCGAGCTGCTTAATAGCAATTTCACTAACGACAGCGCTAGTGTTAAAAACTCTTTGCTCTTATCACATTTTTTATTTAACAGATTTTTAAATTTTTAGAAATTTTCAGCATTTTGTTTTTTTTTAGTGCAAATGTACACACTAATAAATTAAATTTATAGACTTGCAAGTAAAAAGATATCATAAAAATAATGACATTAAAAAAACCAAGACCTTTTGTTTTTAATTATTTGGACTTTTGTGTGTTTAAAGAAAAACATCTATTCCAAACGTTAATCTAATGTAGCATTATTTGTGAAAATATGAGGATTAAAAAAGTCTTATGTGCACAATAGAATTGTTAAATTGATTACTAATATCATATAAATGTGATGTATTTACTTGTTTTTTATTAGATAGAGCGAATTAAAGTTTTCTAAAAAATTGGCTTTATAGTTTGCTGATAGGGTTTTTTTTACATTTTTTTTTTCAAAAATTGGATGAAAAATAAATAAGAATGCTTTTTATGATAATGCTGACATTAGGCTATGATATCTTTTATTCGTGTTTTGCTACTTTAGTTTTCTTATTCTTGGTGAGTTTTCTTGTTTTCTTTCTGAATTTTCTAATTTTTAGATAATGTGTTCCAGACTTCCAGACGTTTTTTACTGACAAATTTGTGTTCAGGTGTTTGTTAACAAACTAGAAAAACAGAAAAACATTGTTCAGTTATGAACTTGTGATAACTTTATATTATTATTATTATCATTTTTAATAGAGAGGTAGTGAAAGAATAACAATAAAATATTTCGTGTTTTATTTAATAACAAGACGTTCAGCCGTTTAACTTAAAATGTTTTACTAGAAAATTATTTTAAACTCACTTCTACAGTCTTGGTTTAGCAATCAATATACTGATTATCACTTAAAATATTGCTACAGGATTTGTAAGTTGTGCTATAAGCAGGAGTTATGCTAAGCAATTCTTGATACTATGAATACCGATTAAATTGAGAAAATGGCAAAAGTAGATGTGAATAATTTTGGGGAACAAAAACCTATATAGTACTTGTTTCAGAGTCAATGGAAAAGAATCCTAAATTGAAAAATTTACAGTTATTTAGAGATAAGCTTCATGAATAAAGGATACATTGCGATTAAATTAAATGATCTCTCGTTCCAACAACTTTTATTCTTAGTTGTTAGTTTTCTAACATTTTGTATTGCTTAGAAAAAAATTGTTTACCAGTTTCGTTGCAGTTGTAGTAGACGTAATAAGCAAATATTAGGTAGTACATGCTAATGTTGGAGCAGATTGTCAATTTTTGAAACAAGTTTCCTGTCGGCATTAAACTAAGCAAATATTTGCTCAAATAGTTGCTTGTTAATAGCCAAGCATCCATTTTATGATCACTAGGTTTAATTTTTTATACCTACAATTTTCTCAAGTGCATTTACATACTCGTACAACTAAAATACTGAAATTTTTTTTGTTTGTTTTTCTTATCGGATTCGTAATGATCCAAAATTAATTTCTTTATCCTAATATTAATCAGAAATGGGGAAACTTCAGTACAAGGAAAAGCTGAAAACATCTAATTCGGATCAGTCACCCACCTCAATGCCACTGAGGTAATTGGTAAAATCACCAGTGATGAGCACTGATTCACTATGGTTTCTCTAGAGGAACAATAAATAACAGCAAATCACCAGACCAGAATTTATTCAATTCCTGAAATTTCTAATACGTCAGAGTACTCTTGAAGTTATATATTATAATATCATAAAGATATTTATTTTATTCATATAAGTACGACGAAAAAACTCGAACAAATAGCCTGAATTTGTAAGATTTATATCAGTACACAGAACTGCAAAAATATCTTTGTTCATCCTTCCATAACACGTTTTTTGTCAGGATATGTAATTCGAGACCTGATAGAATCTAGGTTGGATAATTAAACGACTCTTGTAAAACTATTAAGCCTTTGGCACAGTCAAAACTAGTCCAACGCCTCTGTACACCTCCGTTTTTATCATAATTTAATCTATCAACAACATAATTCTCTTTTGGAAAAATGGTTTCATGAATTAACGGTCCGCAAAAAACCTAGTAAAAATATTTTAGGTGTATCAAGGTTGTGCCCTCAACCTTCGCAAACCTATGCGCTAATTGTTGCAACCACAACTCATTTTTCATTGTTTACTTTCCAAATCGGAGTTTAACCGCGTCCCAAATTTTCGCAAATTTAAACTCGTCATAAAAACGATTAAATGACTGTCTGGTAAGTAATCGATTTCCTTGATTTATGGTCGAATTAGTTTGGCAAATTGGCCACCTAAATAATTGGCAAACAAGTGTTTTTATGACTACTCGATTAGCAAACTGTATCAGATTTATAGCTAGTTGAGTCATCATCGTAAATCAGTGGTCCTGCTTGGCCATCCCTGTTTACCCTCCAACACGACTTTGCAATAAGCGTAAAGTTTTTCGGAATGTCAGTAAATTTGCATAAAATTCAATGTAGGACAGATACAATCGATTATTAGTAAATAACAATAACCGTTAAACAGACACAATAAATTCCACAAGTGTTATGCACCCACCCGTGGTATGTAAAACCCAAGAAAAAATAATCTAACTTATGTGACACTCTAACTGTATTTTGTGACATCAAGGAGGAAAAACCTGATGTAAACTTAACTTCTACTGCATCCTCATGTAAATTTATCAAGGTGCAACATGGGGTCTAGCACGCAAGGATTAAGTCTTCCCTAGATAGGTATCACACCCGACTTGTGAATTATTTATTGTAAATAATTTATGCACCTTGAAGGCGTTAAAGCGAAACACAATTAAACCAATTGTTCAAAGCTGAATTTCTTGGGAGAATCAAGGATTTTTTCCGAAAAAATTCGCCGGAAATGACGAGTTTTACGATATCTGATCAAAAATACCACCAAAGTCTCACTACATTAACTCGTCTTGTTAACAAGGCGTAATTATTTTTAATTTAAGGACAAAGGTAATTGCTCCACGAAATTCCTGCACGTTTTGAAGCAAATCCTGCGGAGACTTCAACGCCGGGTCAGGACACATTTAGCCTTGATTAAGTCAAGTTTACGACTTATGCAATGAATAAAAGTGAAATTGATCACGTAACCTATCAATTACAAGAGCCTTGCACTTGAACTCAATTCGGGCTTTCTCTTATAACTTCCTCTTTGAAGATGTGATGAAGACATTTTTGCGTTGTAGTAACAAGTGTTTATGCGTAAGTGATGATCGGGTAACCTTGATACGGGAGACTGTTGCTTGTGGGAAAGTAGTGTAAAGTGCGATAAATCAAGTGACACTTTAGTTAAGTGCAGAAGAAGTTAAACGATGAAACACGAGTGTAGACAAGAATGCCGTATCTGAAAATAAAAAGCAACTGTGATATTTTTAAATAGGGAGTTTAAATTCTTAATTATTATGATACTTGTAGGTGAATAGTATCACGGTTTTTTGATATCGAGAGATGAATAAAAATGAATTACTCCTTATTTAAACGTTGTAAGAAAATGTTTGTTTCAGGATTCACCTGACTTTCAAGAAGGAACAACTATTTGCGACTATGAAATGTGCGCGATTTTTTAGTTTAAATTCCTATACATTAGTCTTAAAATAAAACGTTTTAATATTGTAAAATTATAGGATTTTGAAAATTTGTATGGAATCATCTCAATATTCTTAGAACAAATTATTTTGGTTGGTGACAATGGTACAAATTTTGCAGGTTAACTGCATCTAAAAATACGTGTTTTACATATTCCGTTTTTTGGTCTTTGCTTTCGTCGGAAATTCCAACGATCCCCACTTCGGAAGCTCAGGTTGCGGTTTAATATTTTACTTCAAAGAGAGTTGAGTTTTTTCTTAGGATTAGATAAATATATTTTTGTACTAGTTTGTTTTTCTAGATTTATTATTAAAATTCTTGCTATTTTGTAAAAAAATACAAAAGAAATACAAACTTATGCAAATGAAAATTTTTATTTCTATAACAGCCAATTCGCTCATAGTGAAAAACATTGAATAATTGAAAAGATAATATCCATAATTTATTGTAATTGTAAGCCAATTTATTCTTACTTTTTAAAGCTTGTACCAGATAAGTCAGAAAGATAAAGCAAACCTGCAGCAAATCCGCTGATAATTGTATGTATACATACATAAACAGAATTCTGCAATGGATGAACAACAACGGCCTTGATATCTGAAATAGCTCCAGCAGAGATTGTGGGAAAACGGTGTAAATTGGCTGTTAAACTGTTAAAAAAGAGCGATAAATTAAGAACCCATCTGTGAGAAATTTCAGGAGTCGGTTGATCCTTGCCGGTGGCCGAAGACTTTGTTGAGTCATGGATAGTTTAGTTTTTTAATTGGATAGTTGAGTCGCTGTTATCCTAATTCAAATTTACAATCAACAAATGTCTCAAATAAATATGACAAGACTTTTAGCCAGCTATTTCTTAGGAAACGCACAAGAGATTTATTTCTCTTTTAGTCAAGTGGGAAGATACTTATCTGTTACACGTCTTTGCCAAAACTACAACATGTTTTTCCAATTTAATCCCCGATTAAAGAATTATTTGCCAAACTGAGATTGACACCGTTTTATTAGCACTTGACGTCATTCTGGGTCAGTGTCGGTGTGGGCAAACAAAATGCAAAGTCTTGTAGTTTCTCTAGAAAAATTAAAATTAGAAGTGGTAAGGAGAATTTGTGCGAGGGTCAAAGGCCCGACACATGGGAGATAAAACTTGTAACAAGATTGCGGTTTGGAGCTTTTGTTCTCCTAAGGACGTCGACACTAACAAAGGTGGGCCAGTGTGGTCCAAAAATAAAAATAATAATAACTAATTGTCTTTTTGAGTTTTAAATTGGGATAAAAAAGAATTTGAATGCTAGCAGTAAATACCTATCTGTATTTGTAAGCAAACGAGCTTTCGTTACTTTATCCTTCAAACTTGTTATTAACTAGTCTTTAATTACTAATAAAGCGCTGATATCTTTTTCAAAGTGTTAATTACTATGCGCATATTAACTGAAATATTTCATCTAGATTGTGTTTTTTATTTCAATCAATTTGTCGCTATTTTTTGCTCGATTCTTAATGGCTTTCTCGAGGGATATCTAAAAATAAATTTGGGAACATCAAAGTCACTTCAACAACAATTTAAAATAAATTAATTCAAAAATGTCACTTTGGATTTTCTGGGTATCATTTTTTTGTAGAGATTTGCCTAAACGTTATTAATAATCATGTATAATTAAATATATGTTTTGGCAATCTGTTCTGTCAAAATACTTAAAAGTGGACTAAACGTAAGCTTGCATAAAAATGCGGATTAATTATTTAGCCTTTTCAGCAAGTTAAATCAATTCTTTTCGTTGATTTAAGACACGTTTACGTTACCCTATAATTACGATAATTATGCTGAGTGATGTTGTTTTGCGAGTAGTTCGATGGCAAAAAACTTAACACAATTAAAATTTTCCGGTTGAAAATCTGTACCATATACAAATTGCCTTGGAAAATGACTACTCGAAGGCATCGTTTTTTTTATAAGCAAGTCAACAACTTGGAGTATCATTGAACTTTGCACTAATATAAGATATAAATTTCAAGCAACAAACCAAAATAATTAATCAATATGGTATTAAAAGGATGAAAAAATTTTCACGGTTAAAAGGGAACGTAACGAGTTTTGAAGTGTATTATGTGTTTATTATTTTTCCCATTGTATCAGATTAATTTTAGTAACATTCAATAAAAAAAAACAACTTAAAACTGGTCTCAAATATGTAATTTTCTGCATTGGTTAAATATTCTGCGAGTCTGAAGCATCTTATTGTTATTTTCTCACACAGGACATGAGGTCAGAGGTGAATATTTTTTTTAGATTTGTATGTTTTTAATGATCGTATTCTTGAGTTAAAAAACAATATTACAAGATGACGGATTGTAATCAATAAAATTATGGTTTCTAGGATGTAAAAACTCATAATTAAAAAAATGTACCTATACTATGAATGTATGTTTCATTTCAAAAAGCAACAAACATTTTTCTTAGTCTTCTACAGAATCAGATATCACCGAATTTGCTTTCCATTAAATTTCCATTTAAACACGATATAATTTCACTGCTATTAAAATAAATTAGTTAATTACATAACTAAAATCGAAACATATTTATATTCTTTGTTAATTTAATATTTTAATTTTAATTCAGAACAAAAATTACAACAGACTTCATTTGAATATCTGAAATATGCACGTCTGACCCTATCGGGCTTTGTGGGCGTTTCAGACCTATGAAACTCAGACCCATTTATTAGAGGAAGGAAAGAATAAATATGATAATAAATGGCTGCTAATAATCAAAAGAAATGCATTTATGATTTTTTTTATTCCATTTTTTTTTATTCAATTTTGGTGGCCAATGATCGCCGCAAAATAAATAAAGAGTAACCGTAATGCTCGTAAATCTAATTAAATTGTTTTTCAATATCACGATCGCGACCTTGCCAGATTTGTTTTTTCGACTTGAATTCTTCTCTATACACTCATCAACTAGTACGGTGATTAACTCAATTAGCATTTGAAAAACATTGTAAGAAAAAAAAGTGGAAAACATTGTTGCTACACTTTAAGTGGTAGTATTGGTAATAACAATAACATAAAATCTAACGATTATTGAATCCATTATACTGATTGATCGAAAAAATCAACTTAATCTATATAGCTTCCAAGAATTTGAAAATGGTTTACCAAAATTTATGATCAGTTGCTATGTAAGAAATCAACATCATCAAAAGATTTGCAAAATAATATTATTGGCGAGTTTTCCGGTTTGATTTGATGTATTTTTTTTCATACGAACCATATTTTATTTTTTTATTACCCCGTAATTTGAATGAATGAGCTATAAAAGTCGTTTTAATTAGCAGTAAGCATCAGATTGGCCCGTTTTAAGCAAATTTGAATTGGAAGAATTGCAAATTACAAGCTGTGAGAATTCCTTCGTTTATTAATTGCAACGTCTTTTAAATTATTGTTTGCATGTTTAAGTGTCTTCCATTACTTAATTTCTTAATAAAAGTGACTTGCATGCATAGCAGCAATCACCGTTGGTAATGAACTTGGAAGTGAAAGCTATCATCGAAACATTTATGCAACGGTTACTTCCTTACTGTTCTCCGGTGTCGTAATTTTAAACAAACGTCTTGCGATGGTTTAAACGCCCCAATTAACTTCGTTCTTTTGCTTCATAGGATGTGGGATCAACATCTGATGAATCTTTAAAGAAGAAAAATGCATTGGTTTTGTGGATGCACTTGATTGATTAACGTTTCGAAATACAAATACTTCAATAAATGATCGAAGTGTTTTCTTCTTGTCAGAGTGTCATCAGCTTTCAATTGTAAATTCATCAAAGTGTCTGTAAAATTGAAAACTGTAAATATATTATCTGTTCTCATAAAACAGCAATCTTGTAGTATTATGATTTACATAATTTATTAACCTTCACATTGTTTATATTTTTCAAACCACCAAAAGGTTATTATACTCTTAAATTTCCTCAGAATTATTCAGTGAGTCAGCAGATAAACAAAGCTTCCGCTAATAAGTATATTCTTCTGATAAAAAAGAGAGTACTATTTGTTTGTTATAGATATATACCAAAAACAGGTTTTTCTTGTTTCGTCTTTAATTTTTTTTAATAAGAATTTATCTTTTATTTTCCAAGAGCTCAACCACCTCTAGCGGATTTTAGATGTTAAACGTCTTTTACGACTTTTTGGCGTTTTATTATTTTTTAATTTGTTTGTTTAGATTTTTAACCAAAACTAAATATTTTCTAGTGTGATGACTTTGAATTTTATTATTTTATTTTTACATTTTTGGAATGATTCTTTTTATGGCTTTAATAGTTAAGGTAAATGTACCTGCTTCCTTATAACCAGTTCATATACTATTAATTACTATTAAGTATAAAATTGTCACGTTCGCCATATTTACAGTGAACAATTTACAAATTAGATACGTGAATTAACCGCCTGAAAACAAAATACCATGTAAATACCAATGTAAAACTATTCATTTTATTGTACATATTTATATGAGACAAGTTTTGTCATATTTTACTCCAAGACATTTGTTAAAACAAGAATACACTGTTTTGTCATTCAATTTGTAGATTTCCTAAACATGGAATTGCATCGTGGTTGAAAATAGAATACAGCAACTGATTGCATTCCGTTTATTTGCTTGGAATTTGAAATTGCAAATTATTATAAGTTCAGGTAATCCAGCAGCATCCAGTTCCTGGCTTGTGCTCCCTATCTTGACCTAAAATCACGAGAGCTTTCTTGCAACCATATTAATATTAATACAATTTTATTTGCAGTTAGATGTTAGATGCTTTATGCAATCGCTCCTGCGATCTTTTTCACGTGCACAGTGTCCGAAATGTAATAAATCTCAACGTGATTTGCATGAAACTTAGAAGCCAGCAGGATTTTTCAGGATACGTTCAGCAGGAAACTTGGCATTTACAAGGCGTTAAATATGATTTCGAGTTAAATAAACGTCTTTATCTCGGTTTGCAATAACTGTTTTCGGGAGACGGATTGTTTGTCATTTGCGGTTGAGTTGGCGATAATTTCATTTAATTTAAATAACGTGTATGTTTGATTGGAAAACAGGCGATTATGATTATTTATGGATGTTTTTTCCGGCGCTCTTAGATAAAATTTTGTTGAAATTATTTTCAGTTATCGGCGATACGGAGAATTCAGACGCAAGGTGTTGTAGGTTGGCAACATTCCGGTTTTTTTACTCGAATTGCACTTAATTAGTCAAAGTGTAATTTAATTTATGCAAGTTTGTGGCGAGATACCATTTTCCTAGAACCAGAATGGTGTTTTAAACATCCAAATTATGAGGAAAATTCCTTCCCTTTTACTGGTTTTTTATTAATTTCTGATTGATACAATAACTAAAACAAAAAAATTATGTCTTATAATCTCTCACCTATTAATCGTATCAGATATCAACGGAAATGATGTCAGCTTAAATTGAAATTCATGACTAATACTTATTCAAATGCTAATTTTGAAATTAGCTTAAAATTGGTCTCTCTCCTTCATGGGTAAAAAAATCAATGTTTTGTCAAAATAAAATAAAAATCAAAGTTTGCCTGTAGCTGATAAAAGTCTAAAACGTGAACAGTTATTTAAAATTCGTAATAAATTATAATAACTACCAAAAAAAGATTAATGTTTGTATTTTATTTTTATGTAAAGTTGTTTGCTATTCGCTGCTGCGTCTAGTTTTATGTCAAAATTGTACATAAATTTCTTTTAACTAAGCTTTGCAATCTGGTTTATAATTCAGAATTTCTCATTATAAAAATGGGCAAGTACATGGCCAGAGTGCCAATAGTTTTGCAAAAGTTCAGTAAGTTCACCCGATTCCGTCTTGAAATTTATTTTAAGTACCGTTGAAGAAAACGTGTTTTGCGAATTAAAAAATCAAATCCGTCGATTTGTTCAGTGCACCGAATTTTTTACGAGTCTATCTGGTGATAAAACCTCTCGATCCATAAACATGCCAAGTTCCGCAATTTGATAAGTCAACAAACTTGGGCTTAGAAACGGTGGCGATTTTGGGGCTTTTCGCCCACAATGGCAAATTGTGGCTTTTTGTGGGTTATTGTAACAGGTGTTTGACCCGCGTAGCCTTAATTCGCAAGCAATGAGATTGACCGGGTGTGTTTATTGGATTCAGTGGGCGTCTTGAACTAACTCTTGGTTTGCCATCGTGTTAAAAACAAGATACAGTTACTATGGGTCATAAGATGACTTTATGGGGCAGTTATCACTTTTTATTTGCTATATTCTTTATTGTAATGTTTCTGGAATTTCCAGGTTTACGGAAAACGGGGAAAAAATTCATGAAAGCTACAGCACGCTTACGTTTCGAAATTCACCAATAGGACTTTATATCTGTTGCAATTTTACTATCGATGGATAAGTTATTATCATATGTCGATAATTCCTGAAACCAATAATCCTGTCGACGTTAAACCTACATCTGCAATTCAAGTGATGTCGGTGGTCGGTTCTTTATGGCGAAGCAATAGCAAATAAAACGATTGAAAGACTAAAATTTATTTACCTAAAGTATGTAAATGTCGAGAGCAATTTGAAAACATCTATTGTGGAATTGAATCCTAAAATGGTTAAGACAGTATTAATAATAGTATTTTCCATTCTTGAATTGCCCTTTTTCTTCTTTGGGTTATTTCAATATTTTGCTCTGCTTCATCTACCTTTAAACCTTGATAAAGCATCGTAAACTTTTAATTCGAAATTGAAAAACAAAAAGAATCTACAGAATAGAACACTTTTCTTGATCTGAAATAGTATATTTTTTTTTAAATATACATATTCGTCAAAAAAAAATAAATAAAAAAATTGAAATGATGTAGTGGCGGGTTTAAACTTTTTGGGGTCCTAGCACGATCCAAGATCTGAAATTTTTGTCAAGTTACAAATTTTATTTCGTATCAAAAACCTATATAAGTATTTGTCAATAGAGGAAAAAAAAGCTTTAAGCCCGGATATTTCTGTTAAAAGGACCACCAATAGCAAAAACACTTGTTTCTGATGCCCACACATCAAATGGTTATGTGCTTTGATCAAAATTAATTCAAATTGGACTGTTATTAATGGAAGAATGGAATGACCTAATAGACTATTAATTTGATAACTTTTCGATTTACATGAGTTATTTATCAATTTTGCTCAATAACTATTTATAATCATCTAGTTTAAAAGCTTTTATGAAAATTTGATGTTTATATAACACAAATTAACAATTCAGGCTTAAAAGCTGAGATTTTCATATTATCTAGTTTAGTGTTATTGCACGAGAACATTTTTTTAAAGTCCATATGACAGTTATTAATAAAGTATCCTAATCTAAATTGCAATTCAAAACCTCGGTCATAGGAATTTCCTAAAAAAACTGATAATAACGATGGATATAAAATGTGTGATGAATTGACATGTCACAACTGCTTTTTTAGCAAATCCATTCTTATGTGGCAATTATTGCAGCTAAATCATTAAGATCTATATCGTGGCGGATAATCTGTGTATTGCAAGATTATTCTCATGTTTAAATCATGTTCTAACCATTACTTTGCACAATTCATTCATAGTGCAAATTCATTGAAGAAATAAAATAAAAATTCACTCTCTATAAGAATTAACGCTGTTCTGCACGCAGCGCCACAAATTAAATGGGAATATTTAAACTCTTTTATTTATTACCAAAACTTGAACCGTAGAATTTTAATGCGGGCTGAAATTTTTACAATTTGCAAACAAAATTCGTATTTTTTGAAGCTTTTTAGTAGCAAATTTTTCGATGTTCACTTTAGTTAGACAAATCTAAGAATTTATTAATTTTTTTATGAGAGATAAAGCAGGTTGATGCAGACTGAAATATTGCACACGTCTGCAAACATGTTCGATTAAAATGAGCGTTCTTGTGACTATAAATTAGCATAAATTGAGTGGACTTTGGTGTGACTCTTGACTAAATTCCAAGCTTCGTTTGGAATGCCAACAGTGTCAAACTAGAAACATAAAATGCAAAAATTTGCCATTTTTATTATAATTAGCGGAAGCGATTTGGGTAAAAAACCGGGAGACTGTCGTTTTAATCGGTAAGATTCTTCAAAGCAATGCAACTCGCAGACAGGTTTATAGTCGCAATTTCATGATATACAACTTAAATACGCAATAATTTTATTTGAGCTTCTTAATTCCTCTCCACATTAATTCTACTCGAATTTCTTATCCGCTAGTAAACAGGCTTTTTCTATGTTGTACTCGTACCTCATTCGCGACTTCGTAATTTATGAAAATTTAAGGTGTATTTTAATTTCCATGTGATAAATTTATCGGTTTTTTAATCCGGTTTTATGTGGCTGTTGACATCGGAAACGAAATTCTTTGACACGTCGTCAGGGATGAACCAGTTTTTGGTCAAAACGAACGAAATTATTTTTGCACACTTGGTTCCATCATTACTCCCAATTACATTAAGATTCTCCCGGGTTCTTGTGGTCTTTTTAGGAACCACCAAAGAATTTCAAGCAGGTATAATAAGACAGCAACAAGTTCTCCGAATCGCAAATAACAAGGGGAAGGATATACTGGCGTTTTTACAGTTAGTTGGTCCATAAGTCATTGTGTACAAAAATCGTATTTGTTTTTTATTACATCTCGATTGACATAGCGGCTGTTGCATTGCAAGAAACAATTCAATTTTTCGATGGTACCGTCACGTGCTGCAGATGAACCTTTAACGGTACCGTGGTATATATTTCGCATATGCGCAAATAACAAGACAAATCAAGATCAGAGTGTGCTTTGAATCCGACACGTGACAGTTGAATAACCGGAGTATTGCCATCTAGTGAGCCGTGACCCGAACTTGGCCGCAGTAGTCTACGACCTTGCGAGTTCTTCAGGATATCGCAATGCAAGGCTGCAGTAAAAGTTTAATTATTTATTGCAGCTATTTGTAAAGACTATGTTTTTAGAGGGGAATTTTAATGATTATTTTGCAAAGAACGGAGGGTTCCTATTCACTGGTTTTATCGAGCGTACCATCAAACCTCATACCCTAGACCTATCCTTTTTAAGGCTGTGTGGCCTTGCGTGCGACCGAAGGAATTAATCACATGTAATGGTGGCGAACTGTTTTTAAATAAGTGAAATAGCGATACCAAACAGACCAGATTGATTGAGCATTCGGACTATTTCTTACCCAAGAATGCGAATATTTGAAACTTTAATTTGTCCACAACCTGTGGCATTTTGCACAAAGAAGTAAATTTGTTCACAAACTGTGACATTTTTGCACCAAGATGTGTATTTTCCACGACTTCAGTTCGAGGATATTGTTTATTTTTACAAATCGATAATTTTTTTAAATTACTGTGGAACTTTATTTTGTAACAAAATTTTTTAGTCTTATTTTGGTCTTGATTTTAATTTATTTATTTAAATGATTAGGTATGGGGACAACAGTAAATGATGATCTCAACCATGTATTTATTTATTTTTGTGTACCAAAACATATTTTGGTGATATGTTTGTGCACCAACCATATAAGAAAACAACAGTTAGGTAACCTTTATGTGTCCCTCTTTTAGCGTCTTTCTGAGTATAATAGTCGTAAAACAATTAACTCTGGAGTAAATAGAAATTTAAGTTTTAATAAATTTTTCCGAAAATACTCCGTATGTAGTTTGATGTGTTATTTATTGAGAAAAAAGTGGTTGTGGTTCTTAGTAATTAAATCATACTTTGTTTATTTGTTTACTTTTCGTTACTTATTTTAGTTTTATTTAAGGGATATAAAGAAAAAAAATTAGTCCCGATTAGGGATTGAACCTCACATTTAATACTCCAGTTTTTGTTTTGTCGAGAAAAAAATTCTCATTACCTATATTTTCTCAGTTACCCTGATCAAATGTTTTATAACTGTTCATAACCGGGTGAGTATTTAAAAACGCTTTTTATTTATTGTGTCGGAGGTAGAAACAAAAAATGGTGTATTTATAAATTATAAATAATACTTCTAAAAAGCAAGTTATTTAGGTGCGGTTTGGTAAGAAAGATCTTGGTTACCTATAAAAATAAATAGATATATTTTTTATTTCAGTTCAAAATATCGTTTTTATATACGTAGAATAGGTGAAACGACTCATTTTCTTTTGTAATTTTTTTACAATTTTTAAAATCTTTTGTAAAGTGTGTAATTTTTTTATTTATCATAAAAAAACTGTTAAAAATAAAAAAAATTGATTTGTGAAATAATAAACAAAAAATAAATATTTCTTACCTAATAAGTTTTTGTCGTATTTGTTACATAAAAGGCACGTTACTAAAAAATAAGTTTTTTGAAAATTCCCAAGACACTTGATTTTTCAAAACTAAAATTATGTTAGTCTTTAACTAACAGGGTTATTCTTATCTTTTACAAGAGTCGTTTCTTCTAACTCTCCAGGGACACACTGTATAATTTTGTATAATTGTCCGTGTTGAAACGTGGATGTTTCATTTTTATTTATTTGTAATGGATAAATCGATGCTGCTTTTTTAATAATAAGTGAATCGATAAAAGATTAAAAATTTATATTGTACTTACACTTTTAATAAATAAATATTTAAAATCTGTTTAGAGAATCTACTCCACTCAGGTTTTTCTGTTTTTTCTTATTTTTCTGAAGAAATCCTGAAATCCTGAAATTTTCCAATATTCTAAAGGTAACATCACCAATTAGGCCGGCTAATACTAACACGTGATTAAATCTTTACATAACATTTTTTATGATAACAAAACCTGTGCTACCATTTACTGCAAACCCTGAAAACTGAAATTCGTGTTTTCAAGATTGTTCCGGCAACCCTTTAATCACGCGTGTATGCTGTATTGCCTACAATCCCCGATTGTTTTTTGTTTATAACCTGTCATGCGCCTGACGAAAACGTCAAAAACCCAATCGCATTGGCCATTTTAAAACATTTTTCTCCTCAGTTTCAAAATCGTAGTGTAGTTTCTACTCGTATCGTAAAAACCAAATAATGTCCGCAACTAACGTTAAAGAATTCTACGCTCACGATCTTGTATACAAATTCGACGAACGTAAACGAATTGTGTTTGGGGTAGTGAGTGAGAGCTACGAGAGTTCTGATAGTGACGAGAACTGTGCCCTTCAGAAGGGCCAGATCCTCGTTACTTGGAGCAACCCCACCCGAAAACGGATATGCAAACAGAGCAAGGTTCATCTGTTGTGTCGGAGCATCGCCCCGGGGGATATTGTGAGGAGGCTGGAAGACGGGAAGGAGACTCAAAGGGGCTACTGCAAGAAAACGAAACAGTTCGCCACCGTGCAAATCGTGGAAAGCGATAAAGTTATCGAGCACATTCCTGATAGTAGATTATGTTTTGTTAAGCCTTTTCAGGTTGGGGATGCTATTTGTCTGGGGGATAAGTTTGGGAGGATTCAGGTACAATTCATCACCAATTTCGTGTTGAAATGTTTTCTCTTATTTTTTAGAGCATAGACGAGATGATTAGGATGCAATCAAAGTGTGGTTCAGTTGTTGAAGTTAGAAGAAGTATTAATTATAATATTAGGGATTATTGGTTTCATTCCATAAATGGGACCTATCATGAAGCCGAGTATCCTGGACAGACTGTTGTAAGTTGATTTGCTCAATGTTACCAAGTCAGTAATTTCGACAGAAGAAATAGACAAGTTTTTATTGATCTTTTTAAGACATACTAGAGATAACACTTTTTCTACTGCACATTTTTAATCATAAATGTTGAATTTGGTTCAACTGTACATGCTTTTGATACATATTGTTTTTTATCTTTTGGTATTGAGAATCATATTGATGAGGAAAACCTAAATGGAAGAGCCTGTGTAATTCTATTATTGGAAATAGGGTCAGACCGGGGGGATTTGGACCCAGGGGAGCCAGTGAAGATGGTTTCTATCTCTAATTTTGATATTCAGGATAATTATAATCGGGAAGAGAAAGATTAATTCAAATTAAAATCTTTTATTTCTATTTATACAGAGTGTCCCTGCGCCTTGGTTAATTATTGACCTTTAAATATTAAAATTTAAAAAAATTATATAGGCAATTGACAAATACTAATCTAGTGCATCGCCTGAAATTATTTTCAACTGTACAGCGTGTCCTAAAAATAAGTTACAATACAAACTTGTGTTTTTTTTAATGAAACACCATATGTTTTTTGGAATTTTTGGATGTAGCTTTTAATTTCAGTGCTTTTAAGGTAAAGTTCTATTAGTCGATTTTAACTAGGAGTATATTTTTAGTTTTTAATTGTAGTCACTTAAAAGTAAAGGTTTTTGGAAAGATAATTTAATAATCTTTTAGATGCAGAAACTAAAAGTAGGGTGTTCCTTTAATTTTTTAAGTTATTTAACTTTTAGCAAACTTCTTCATTTTTTATCTGTACAAATGCAAGACACAAAAAAATGTTATAATCTCAAAATTTGAACTTTTTTCTTTTTAGTTATAAAAAAAAATGTTTCTAGATGTCTTAGATTTTGTGCAATAAATTTTTCAAGAGTACGTTTTTGTCAAAAAAAAAATATCTCAAAAAGTAAGCAAAATCAGCTATACAGTATTCACGCTGGTGTTGCCGCTAAGCCATAAACCGTACCCCTTGTAAATATTCATAATCACCTTCAAACCGAACGCTCGTGCCTGTTTCATTTGTTGTGAAAATCGAGGGTTTTCGGTACCTACTCAATATGTCTATCCTTGTTTTTCCATGTCACTGTATGTTGTCGGAGTAAGAGAAAGATAGTGACGTAAAACTTTCAAATGAGAAACAGAATTCCAGATCAGTGGAAACAAAAATGTAAAGACTCAAATTTTAAAATTTATTTAAAAATATTTAAAAAATATTCGTTTTATACAATGAAATAATAAAAATACGATACATGGACCTAATATCCTACGGCTAATAATAATTATGTATGAGAATATTTTTCGCATGAAGAAGTGTCGTCACCTAACCCAAATCGAGGGCGAAATGTCTTGGGTGCACTGGTACCTGTCACCCTCGGCTTCGTTATATTGCTTAGCGGCAACACTTACGTGAATACAGAATAATAAAAGTTTAGCTTAAAAACATAGTGCTAAAAAGCTACATCCAAGTATGACAAGAAACGTATGGCGGCGTTTCATTTAAAAAACATAAGTTTCGTTTTGTAACTTATTTTCGGGACAGGCTGTATAGTTGAAAACAATTTCAGGCGATGCTCTAAATTAGTATCTATTAATTTCCTAGACACATTTTTTCAAATTTTAAAATCTAAAGGTCGTCCTATATAAAATGTATTTTTGTGTAAAAACACACTTTGTTGTTTTTAGTTTTGTACACCAATGCATTTGCGAGATCCAAAGTGGATAAAGAAGTCAAAATCGATGATACGTAAAATGGAAATCGGCCAAAAGTTTACCATCCAGAGCATTGAGATTTGTCTCATCGAAGTTTGGTGGTACTCACCAAGTGGCCACACGGAATACGCCGAACTCAAGGAAGACGAAATTAAAAGGTGCCCGAATTGCTTAGTTTTACACACATCCATGTTAGATTTTTGCAGATTGAAGGTCCTGCCTTATTCGGAAAATTTAGTGATGGGCGATCGCTACTTTTTAAAACTAAAACCCACCGACATTTTGCTTAAAAAACGCGACTGGATTAAGAAAAAGTCGCTGCAATCTCTCCCTCACAAAGTGCCTAAATCGGACAATTCGACCTTGACGAATACCTGCGCTGAACCGTTCGACGCCGACGACGACTGGTGTACAGAAGAAGACGAGGAATCGGACAATAAGGGCGAAATTTCCATATATGGGTTACATAAGGTTAAACAGAGGAAAAAACATTATTCGACAATGAACAAATTCTCTTCGGGGTCGATCGTGCCGGTCCAAGTGAGTCACATATGGAAATAAGTTATTTTTCTTGATTTTATCAAGTTTAGGTTTTTTGCGCGGATGCGAAAGCGACAGTTGTGTGGCAGGACGGCACTGAGGAGAAGGATATACCCACAACCGAACTCTATTATTCCGTTTCGCAGGACGATCACGAATTTTTTCCAGGGGAGTGGGTAGTGTCGAATTCGAACGAAAACTGGGACAAGTACGGGGTGGTCCAGAAGGTTAATTTCCAAGAACGGACTGCTGAAGTAAGTCATAAATTGTAATGCTTTATTAAAAAAGAAGCTAAGAAAACATTACTGAATTTAGATTAAATGGTTCACAAGCGTGGATGCGAACCAGGAACCGCAGGAATTAACGACGAACGAGTCAAGCGTCTACGATTTGAAAAAACACGTCAAATTCTTATTCCGTCCAGGTAGTGTAGTTAAAGCCAAACCAACCGTCGAGGACAAGATGGGGAAGGTCATCGATAGTTGCCCCCAAGTACGATTTGATTTCAAGTAAAACACGATTAAATTTTTCGTTTGAAGGGTTATGTAATCGTGGAATGGCTTGGTGGTAAAAAAGAAAACTGTTGGCCTCAAAACATCGAGTTGATACTCGATAGTGAAGATTTTGAATTTCCGGATGCTTTTGACAGTGACGACGATCTTAGTGAAGATGCGTATTCATGGGAAACAGAAAGTGTAGAATCTTTCGATGGCGACGTTACTGATGAGATTAATTTACAAAATATGGCCGCCAGAGTTGATTTTATTAGGAACAGGATTAGTTATCTGAGGGAAGCTTTTAAACATTACAACATTACGCAGAATTTTCATGTTAGTATACTTAAAATCAAAAATTTTTGTACTTATTTGAGTTTTTTTAGTTTCTTAAAGATTTATTGTGCATATATGACAATTCTGGTTATTTAGACAAGTATCTCGGCACGTCGTTTTTTAGCACGGAAAGTAAACATTTTCAGGTAGGGTTTTTCGTACTTTTTTTCCTTGAATTTATTTTTAATTTAGGCTTTACTGCTTGAAACTAAGAAAAAAGCCAAATCACTAGGAATAGAATTGAGGGGTAGGATGTTTTCTCGGGAGAATCTAACTTGTCCTGCTAAAATGAAAAATGCCGAAAAGGATAACATTCAGAAAATGATCAAATTGGAGAGTAAGGTCAATGTGCAAATCGAGATGTGTAAGGAGTGTAGCGGTGAATCGTGTAAGTTAAATTATCCAGAATTTTTGGTATTGGTATACAGGGTGTAATGAAAAGATAAGGACAGAGTAACCTGAGATTCCCCAGGACAAAATAAGGGGATTTAACCCAATTTACCTCTATACCAAGTTGCACCATTTAAAAGTTATAGGGGGCCAAAGATTAAAAATTATTTTCGTTTTTCTTTAATAACTTTTTAATGGATTCATCGATTTTTATAAAATTTGGTACACCAATTTAATATTAAAACCATTTGAGTGCTATTTCATTTATTTTATTATTGTAAAGTACTTAGGGCCAGTTTCATCATTGAATTAAAGGGACTTTAATATTAATGTTGGTTTAGAATGAGTAATCTTTGTCAAGAAACCGGTAGTATTCAGCACATTTAATTTAAAGCTCTTTTAAATTTGATATGAAATTAGACTTATTA
This sequence comes from Tribolium madens, assembly GCF_015345945.1. Classification (NCBI taxonomy): domain Eukaryota; kingdom Metazoa; phylum Arthropoda; class Insecta; order Coleoptera; family Tenebrionidae; genus Tribolium; species Tribolium madens. Next base: position 6,491,996 of record NW_025400984.1, read on the forward strand.
ACAACTTTACATATTTTAAGTCATATTTTTGTTATACATAATCCGAATGGCGTACTTAATTCATTTTTTATTCCATAGGTACAATATTTCTAAACATCTTATAAAATTTTTGTATTGGCCTTAGTTTTAGAGTAAAAAAATTATTTTAAGTATGTGTGCACGTGGGCCATTTATTATTATTGTTTTTAAAAGTGTATTAAAAAATTGTAGTTTTCAGTGTCTTTATGTATGTTTGTGTTTGTTGAGAATAATCTAATTAATTATTATTTTATTTAAAGAAATAATAATTTATTGGCGTCCTGAAACTTTTAATTGCAACTTGGTGTAGAGGTAAGTTGGGTTAAATCGCTTTATTTTAACCAGAGAAATCTGACGTTACTATTTGCCCCATCTTTTCGCTACACCCTGTATTTGAAATAATGTAATTAAATCGTATTTTAAATTAAAAACTTGTATTTTTTTCAGGTCCGACAACCCCTGATAGCTCCGAGCCGGCCGAAAAACCCCAAGAGAATCTGTGTGTGGAACTCCTCGTGATGCTCAAAATGCGTATGGACTTAATTTACGCGGAAATAATCAGTCGCATAGGCGGCCGTCAAGCTTTAACCGTCCTAACAAACTCATCCGAAAACCCGTTAAAACCGTCGCCAAGTAGTACCACAGCCTTACAAAGCGCACTTTTAACCCCAGAAACGCCACCGAAAGTCGCTAAACCGATCGAACTCATACCCAAAAACGAAACTTTTTCCATACTGGAGGAAGCCCCCGATACTCATCGATATTTCTCGAGTAAATTTGTACCTAAAGACTTGCAAAAATTTTTAGTCGCGCTTCAAAAAGAGTACAAATTGCTTAAAGACTCTCTACCGGCTGGGGTATGGGTTCGGACTTACGACAATCGGACAGATCTCTTATCAGTGATGATACGGGGGCCTGCGAAGACTCCGTACGAGGATGGGTTGTTCCTGTTTGATATTCAATTGAGTCCGGATTACCCCAAGAGCCCCCCGGCTGTGCATTATATAAGTTACATAACCGAGCCCTTGAACCCGAACCTTTACGTCGAGGGTAAAGTCTGTGTGTCTTTGCTAGGAACGTGGATGGGGCGAGGCAGTGAAGTCTGGGGGACTAACAGCACTCTCCTACAACTCATCGTGTCAATTCAGGGACTTATTCTAGTCGCGCAACCGTATTTTAACGAAGCTGGCTACGAAAGACAGACGCACACGCAGCAAGGGTGCGAAAATTCGCGCACTTATAACGAATATGTTATTTTGAAACTGGTACAATCCATGACAGAGTTGCTCAACGCCGCACCTAAAGTATTTCAAAACGAAGTCCTAGCGCATTTTCAAACCAAAGGGGAAAAGATGTGCGAGAGATTGATGAAGTATTGCGACGACGAACCACTAGTACCTGAATTCCCGCTTCTGCCTGTGAGTAAAGGGTTCAAACTGTCCCTAGGATCGGCTTTAAATGGGTTCCGACACGCATTGAAAAAGGCGTTGGAGGGGAGGAATAAAGAGGCGCTTTTGTAACGTTGTTACCTTGTTATACTGTTTCTAAAACCTTGTTGAATAATAAAAAGATTTTGTTATTATTTTTTGTGATATTTTTATGTAGGGTATAGTATTACAGTTGTTTTGTTTAAACATGATTTATTTAGTATTATTTTTGAATACCTATTTGTGATTTTTCTGTGATTGCAATGCTGTTTCTTATTATAGTACCTAATGTAAATTAAGCAATATTGTAATTTTTTACTTATTTATTGTGGAGCATGCTAGTGAGGTCGTTAGGTCAATCAAGAACAAATCAGGAGAATAATTCGAATCTTTCTAGATATTTTCAAGTGCATTTCTAGATATTTAAATAAACGCTTCGTTTCAAATTACTTTGTTTTATTAGCCAATCCTTTTTTTATATCAGAAAAAAAGTAACATTATATTTTGTGAAGTATAAAATTTGTCTAAATAAAAATAAAAATTCAATAAATTAATTAAATTTGACAGCGTTTGGGTCGTAGGGACCACTAAAGGGTGACCCCTCGCAATTCCAGGACCTTTTCAGAATATCTTGCATTTGCAACTCATCAGAAGTGGGCAAACCTAATCTTTTCCGTTCCTGGTTCCACTGTAATTCCTCAATTTTGGCTTGGGCTTCCTCTGATAACTCCTCATAGGGCCTCGAGCAGTCCAACGTGCTTATATCAAGCTTTGGCTCGCTTTTAACCAAACAGTTCCACCAAACTTCCCTGCTTTTATCCAAGTGAATATAAAGCTTGTGCTTCTCTAAAGACCAAATCGCGTCGTTGTGTTTACATTTGTGACACAATTCGCCCTCAAGCATGACTGTACCGTCTTTTAACTTCACTGAAATCTGGTCTGTTGTGATTTTTACTGAGACGTCTTTTGCTGTTGTACTTTCTGGAACCTTAACGATTATATCTATTTCTAGTAGAGTTTGTGACCAGCTGTAGTTTTCATATGTGGCCCCATTGTACGCGTCTGATGTCGTGAATTTGGTATCAGGGGGCTGTTGTACTTTTGGTTTAGACACTGAAGGCGTGTCAGGGGGAGTTGGTGGTTTTTGAACCAGATTCTCGCTATTGGCGATTTTGTCGTTTGGTTTCCACTTGTAAAATATTTGCTTCACTGTTTGCTCTGCTAAACCAGGGGGAAGGCCCACGGGACAGTTTGGATCACTTGCAATATGATAAAAATCAGTTCTGAAACAAAAATTTGAGGTTATGTTTAATTTGTTATTGCTTGTTTGTTACAAGTTTAAATTTTGAAAATAAAGAAAGAATTACCTTCTGTTTAAAAACCCAAATATGTGGTTTAAAAATGTGGGTAAAGTCTTGCACTCTTTCAACATGGAAAAGAGTAAATCGTCATGCTCCGTAGAATCAACCATTTTTCACAATAAAAACCAATAAATATAAAATAAAGTGTTAAAACACGATTTTAAGAGTAAATGTTTGGGAGCGTAAGCGCCTGATATCGACAGCCGCTTTCTGACAGCGAATTTTTTAATTTGGCGCTACATTTTATAGGGCTGCCAACCTCAATTTTTAAATGTGTGTTCAAGAAGAGACACCCTCTAACAAAAAATTGGTAGATCTAAAGGACTCGAAGTGCAAAAAAGCGATTTAATGATTTTATAATCAAGTTTATTTATTTGTGTTCTAGCATGGGAACGTGTGGTACAATGGCGAGCATTAAATTTTGGTAGGAAATGTCATTTTGAAACTTCATCTTTTTGTCAAAAAAAAGTCGTTTCCCTGTGTAATTTTGTCTGTTGTCAAGCTTCTTTCAAAAATGAATATAAAAATGTCAAAACACCACACCAAAAACTAATTAACAAAATATTTTATTGTGTTGCCAGCTTCTAATTAACTTCAACAAAGTGAAAATAATTACCATGCTGGAGGGAGGATGGATTTTTTGAAGTTGAGGTAGCTGATCAGTTGGGGCTCGTAAGAAGTTCCGTCAATTTCAAGACATTTCCGTCAATTTCGAAACATTTTTGAATGAAACTAAAGTCTAAAGTGATTGGTTTCTCCATGGTTACTCAGATATAATGATGGCCGACCTTTAACGGACCAATCACATCATTGCATTAATTTTTGAATGAATCCAAAAATCCAAAAAGTGATTGGTTTTTTACATTAAAATGATGGCCGACCTTAAAACTGCCCAATCACAATGCTTACAAATTTTACACCAATCCTTACGTTAATTCCTTATTTTTTTTAGTCTAATTATAACAAATACAGTGCAAAAGAGATTTTGTACATAGTCATTTTTTTCGTAACACGTGTCTTTGTGTGGATATAAAGAGAAAAATCATAAGATGGCACCTTATTGGTGTCTTCCTGGGCCCCGCTCACTGCGGAGGACCGGGATTTTTGGTATGTTTACCTAGTAAATGATCCTTTTGTTGGCAAATTGTACCATTTTGCTATAAATCACCCGTCTAGTTTGCGTTTAAATAATAAAAGCGATTATTAAGCCAACCAAGTAAAAATTTGTAATTGGCTTGTGATACCACGGATTGATGGACTAGCAGGTAAGTACAGATTTATTTTGTGTAAAAACTTTAAAGAGAACTCATAAAACTCATACGGTCTTATTTATTAATAAAAAAATTAGAAAAACTATTAAATATACCTTTTCAATAATTAGTCAGGTATATCATAAACTTTCGCCAATTTTTTTTTAAAGTGCGCGTAACCGATGCCCGATTCTTTGTATAGCTAGCGATGTATGTACACAACACAACAAAACACCACAAAATATTTTGTTTATTTAAATAAGTTTAAATCAAATTTAATATCATAGTAAATAATTACTTTGATGCGAACTACTTACAATAGCTTTCTGAAAAGTTTTTTTTATTTTCTTATTTTGTTTCTTTTTTCTCGTCACTTTTTGTTCAAACACTTTAATGACCTATACCCACAAAGCTATCAATATAAAGGTCGCAGTTTTATAATATTATCAGTTTTGGAAGATCATTGAATGAAGAAGCATCTCGTTTGTGGACAATGAATTCATTTGTTTGGATTTTACTTCTAGTGAGTGTTGCTACTGCTAGTGCTAGTAACAGTGATAGCGAAGTTTCGCACTCTCATACAGGTGGGATTTTAATAGTTGTCCCTTCTTCTTCTTTAGCTATATTTTTCAAATTTAAATTTTACTTCTTATCACAATTGAAACCCAAACAATTTCTAATTAAAAAAATTGTCAATACGAATTCTTTGAAGTGTTTGACGTATTTCTCTCATGTTAACTCGTGTTCCACATCCCTGATAAAAGGTTATCAAACTTTGTAACCCTCACAAAGAAAGTCATTGATTTAAAATCTAGAATAAATAATCGTATAACTAATGATGTTTTCAGAACATTGCAAAGTGGGCGACACCAAACTCAAAGACTGTAACTTCTGTAAATGCACAAACGGCATATTCGAGTGCACGACTAAGAAATGTCCAGATCGCGAAAAAAGAGGTAAGTACGAAGCGCTTTCTATATTTTTGACTAAGTATTTGTAAATCTAACACACTGTCATCTGCTTTTAGCTTAACAAAACACTTGTAAGAGTATAATTATAACATACAAATACTTAGTAAAGAAGAAGTTGAGTTTCTTACAAGTGTTTTGCAGGTGTGCCTGTGGCCGCTGATTTAAAAAACACCCCTTGTGCGCCTAACGATTACTTCAAGATCGACTGCAACACTTGCTATTGCAATATCGAAAAAACGGGATATCTTTGCACGGAAAACTTGTGTCCTCTCACCGAACCTCCGGCGACAGATACACCGTCTAATAGCACGTTGTCCTTCAACCAAACCACTCCGGTTGAGATGGTGCCTCAACCGGAAACCATTGCATTAAATGAAACCATAACCAAATCAACTGTTACTAATTTTAATACCACTGAATCAATTAATAACTCGGATACTGGCGGTGGTACAACCAGCAGTTTGAATGTCACTCATCTTTAGCTTTAAATAATTATTTTAACCTTAGCCGTAGAGTAGTTCTTAAAAATCAACATTCAGGTCTGATTTTGACTAAATTGTAGATGATTTTTCTTGTACTCCTGGCCAGACGTTCAAGAAGGATTGTAACACGTGTACGTGCACACCGGATGGAAAAAATGCTGTTTGTACGCTGAAAAAGTGTACAGAAGCTGTCGCAAATGCAACAATGCAAAACTGAATTTTTAGAATAGTTTTAAGACTCAGGATGGATTGCAGTGTTGGAATTATTTTTGTATCATATTTATTTATAATTTTATTGTACATTTGTTGCTTATAATTAGTTAATATTTTTTGATGAAATCCAATAAAAAATAAACAAGTAAGGAAACAATTTTTCTGCTTACCTATTTGCTTTAATTTTTTTATTAATAAAAACATAGTGTAGTAGTGTAGTTATAAATATATTATGAAAATTGAATTAGGTACTTAAGGAAAAATCAAATTATCCCCGCTGTGTTCGTAATCATTTTTCTCAGATTCCTTGTCTGCATTAAAATCACCACTTCCACTTCCACTGCCAACAAAATTAGTATCTCCTTCTTTAATTTTTTTATACTCATCTTCGTCATCCACAAATGTTTCTTTTCCTTTGTGTAAGACATTCGATGTAGAACTTGGTCCAAGGGTTGTGGGATTTGTCACAAAATTATTTCTATTACCAGTTTCGTAACGAACTGTCGACATGCCCATTTTTGACTCTTCATGGATTATTTCTTTTCTGTTTTCTGGAGATTTGTCGTTGTTTCGGTGATGATTGTTCAAGTCGAAAGTATGTTTAAACACCTCTTCATGATGGTCTGCACTTTTGAACTTAACATCAACTTCTAAATCAAATTTTGGGAAGTGATGATGAACATTTGTATTCTTTTCTTCTTCATTGCAGTACACGTTTGATGAAATTAAGAACAAAATTAATGATATAAAGCGCATGTTGACACGCCTGGGTTTACATTAATTATAAAAATCAAACTTCCGGTTAAGGTGTTATAATTTGATATGGTCGGAAGTGGTTATTTAAGAGCTTGTGATAAAATTAGTTATTATTTAACAAAATTAAATTTGGCATTTTTTATGTAATTTAAGAATTTAAGACGCCGGTCCATTCATAATCACATCACCTTTTTTGCGAAATTACGAGTATTATTAGATTTTGTTATATAAAATTTAATAACTTAAAAATTTTGAATCTTTTTTTCAGGAAGCTGCGGTGCAATAAGGTCAGGATTGGGTGGGATGCTTCCGTAGTAATTAATTTATTTAGAGTGGGGTAAACGCAATAAGTACACACTTGGACATGTATGCGTAGATGACCAAAACACGTCTAGGAGGAGTCCACTTGAAAAAAGAAGGGAGTTTTTGGAAGCAGTGGCCTGTAGATTTGCTTTATATCATCGCAATATGGCAATGTTTGAGAAGGGACTAAAATAAGCGACACTATTTACCTAAACTGCAATTTTTGACAGTGCAATTTAAAATTTATATACAGTTTTCCGGTAATTGATACAGTTACACATAACTCGTGTTTATAAGATAGTTCGTTTTATAGACACGACATTCATTGACTGTACTTACTTACAATCATCGGTGGAAGTTTTTGATTGATTTGTCGATTTAAAAAAATGTTTTTAATTTGGTATTTCTAATTTTACAAGTTTCCACATTAGGTATACCTATACCCACTTAATGAAAATCAAATAATAAACATTAATTAAGAATATCTTTTTATTTCATTATTTAATCAAGCGCTTAATTTAAGCCATTTTATTAACCTATTTTCCAGATTCAATTGGCATGTAATAGAAAAGCAAAACTTTTGCACGTGAACAATGTTTTTTAGTTTACTCTTTCAGGTAGAAGAAGAGTATTAATTTAAAAAAGTATTTGTGATAAGTTTTCTGGACTTTTTGACAAAAGATACACAATGAAGACTATTATTGTATGTTGTTTTATGCTTTGTATACTGATTAGCAGTATTATTCTCGCTGACGGTAAGAACTAATATGGAAAAATAATTTTTCAAACTAAAAATTAGAAAAGTATACATTTATCAGCAAACGTCACAAAAGCGATCTTTTTATCACAAGTAAAAGTTTTACCTTTTAGGCAAGGAGTAAAGTTTCTGTTTTTTCGCTTAAGCATTTTTACTTTTACCATTGTTACATTTACCATTGTTGTGTCTTCTTTGTCTCTTTGTCTGTTTCAGCAATTTCTGGAGAGGTACAACATACATTGTAGATCATCATCATTCGATATTTTGCACTGATAACTGCACTAGTCATCCACTAGTTAAATCAATAAACATTTTCGAAAATCTCAACACAAATTCCGATACTGACGCGCGACGTTTGTTGCAAAGCCTCTCGATTATTTTGTTCATTTACTTGCTAATTAAATTGTTGCTTTTTAGTCTAGATTTGAATACGTTCGCGGATAAAATAGTACTTATATGTTATTTAGAGTGAAAGTGAGTTTATGTGGCTCAGCTGAATTATTTGCCTCACTTATTTAAATTTAATAAAATTAATGTTAGTAAGTTAGTAAAATATAGTACAATCTATATTCGTATTGTAAAGCACTCCGCTGTGTTTCGTGTTTTAAAAACACACGTTGTAAAATGTAACACCAACGGTGATACGACTTTAGTAAAATAAAGAAAACTAAAAACTATTACAGCTCAGTGGTGCATCCAGGGTGAGAAGAAGAAAATCGACTGCAACTTTTGCCATTGTAACTTCGGTCGGTGGGTGTGCACAAGGAGAGCTTGCTTACCAGACGAAATAACAGGTATAGAGAATAAATTACACTTAAATAAATTTAAATCATAACACAAATAAATTGTTCGAACTAATTTTCTTAAAATCGATATTCTATTGGTAAATAAAATAAAATAAATATTATTATTTTTAATACCTTATTATTATCAACACTTTGAAGATGGTTTTTCGGTAGACCACTATGGCAACAATCCGACAGAGGGTGAGTTCGTAATTTGTTTTGACGTTTGAAAGATTTTTGTATCATAAAAAATAAATGTTCAGACAGATGCAAACAAGGTGAGAGGAAAATGAAAAAGTGCAACAGGTGTCACTGCTCCAGAGATAATGTGTGGGTATGCACAAAGATGTTTTGCTATGAAGATGATCCATGAAGTGAGTAAAGACACAAATATTTTAAATTGCAGATATTTTTTCTTGTAGACAAAAGGGATTAATATTAATAGTAGGTTTAGCAAATATTTTATTTTTTTATAGTTCTAATTATTTGTTTTAAATTGTATTTATCAAACCGGAACTCTAGGTATGTTCCTGTGTACAAACAATATAATATAATATAATAT
>NW_025400984.1:6501120-6505324 GCF_015345945.1 Tribolium madens
TATAATAAATTTAATAATAATTTTAAAAATATTTGATTTTGTTTATACAATAATTGTTGTTATTTATTAAAATGTCAATAAACATATAAACATTGCAAACCTCATGCTGTTTTTCATAGTAGACAGGACTTTACCAGCACATTACTTGGTATTTTCCAAAGAGTTTTTCAAGAAAATATGCTTATCTGAACAAATTGTAGATATTGCAACATTATTGTTTATGTAAACGGACAAAAAAATTTTGCAACTACTAGGTAGACGTCGTTGTCATCAGGTTTAACCTTCGTAATTTATTATATAACTTGGGTTTTGTTTATTATTATGGAAATCTTACATTTAGGTGTCCCAGAATGAGCTTATTTTAATTTCAATTTTGAATCAGTTTCTTGTTTTGGCGGTTGGCATCTTTAACTCACAATTTTTCACATTATAAAACCTTATTAAAATCAAATAATTACATTAATTAACGTGTTCTTGTTTCATAAATAAATTCAATGCTCAGTTTGAGACAGACTATAAATGTATTGGAATTACCAGTTTCAATTAACACGTAATAGAAAACCAATATTGACACAATTTGTTTTGAGAAGAAACGAGAAACATTTCAATAATGAATTGATTATACTAACATTAATTCAGAGAAATTATCAATCGTAAGTGATATACGGCGAGTATAAAATCGCAATTTTAAACATCAGCTATCAGTTTCCGTGATTATTTGAAAGAAGCTACACGAAATTAAAATGAAGACTATCATCTTGTGCTGTCTTGTTCTCAGTGTACTGATTGCCAATGTTGTCTCCGAAGAAGGTAAGAATAAAGAATGATTGAGAAAAATCTTCATTTTGTCAGTTTTCCAACAAAAAAGTTGAATTTAGTACAATTATTTTAAATTGGGTCAAGTTATCTACACATGACCCATCATTTGACCCTAAGTGATTTTAAGAAAAATGAAAGCATTCTTTACAGTGTGTAATAATTCAAGGTTGATTGTTTAATCCATTTAATAAAAAATAATTTCCAGCCGAGTGCAAAGACGGTGACACAAAGAAAGTCGAATGCAACTCCTGTCATTGTACCAACGGTCATTGGGCATGCACAAGGAGAGCCTGCGTAGAACGCAAAACAAGAAGTAAGTAACACTTTGTTTTACAAAAAAAGGGGAGAAAAAAATTGAGTGAGTGAGTATATTTGACCATTCGGAAAAAATCTTTGAACGCACCTGCATTTCACCATAAACAAATTGTAGATTCGTTTTCTTGCACTCCTGGTGAGACTTTCCAAAGAGATTGTAATACATGCACTTGCACTCTAGATGGGAAAAACGCTGTTTGTACTTTGAAAAGTTGTGTGGGGCCAAAAGCTTGAAGTAATTCAATGTTTTATTTTTTTCTAATTCTAAGTTTTTGTTTTAGATACTGTTTGTCAACCTGGAACTACATTTAAAAAAGATTGTAACACTTGCGTTTGTAACAAGGACGGAACCAATGCTGCTTGTACCCTAAAAGCTTGCCTCTAATTGTTTATGTTTGTTAATTAACGAAAAATTACAATTGTAATTTTTTTGTATGATATATCTATTTTGGTAATAAATTTTCAACTATATGTTTATTTCTTTTTACAATTGAGTCCGTTAATAAACAACTATTAATATTAGTATACAGTGAGCGGCTAAATTTTGGAATAATCTTATTAAAACTGAAAATATTTTGTTTTGGAGAAAATGCTCGAACAGCCCATGTTCTTTTTAAAAAATACACAATTCGCAACTTGATTTAAAATTTTACACTTTTTGGTTTTGAGTAACAATGTTATCGACATTTTTTTAATGGAAACCCCATTTTTTAGACAATTTGATAGATCTTTTAATTGTTAAAATGACAACACCAAAATATTAAATATTAGGTACATAAAGTTTTCAAAAAATCATCCAAAAAGTTAAATAATATCAACAAAAAACAAATATACAACTTTAAATCAAGTTGAGAATTGTGTATTGTTTTATTTAAAAAGAATATTGACATATTCGACCATTTTTGTCAAAACAAAATATTTTTAGTTTTAATAAATAAGATTATTCCATAATTTTGTCGCTCACTCACTGTACCTATAAAAGCCAGAATATGTCGTATTATTAAAATCCTATTTACGACACTTTTTAATTACGGTTTTGATTTAAATAGATTTCATATCGAATCAAGGATAAGTTTATTTTTATGAGAAACTAGCAGATCATGTAATTACACTGATGTTATTGCATCATGTCCATTCATTCTCTTAAAGCCACAATTTGAATATACGTAGATTAATAATAAAATTAATACAATACATTCATTTGTTTTTATTTAAAATTAGTAATAGAAAAAATAAAAGATCTTGGCTGGGTGCCTATTTTTTAAAACGTATTTTCATTGACGTCCATAAATTATTTTAAGGCCACGCCTTTATGTACAGAAATTGTTATTGTTGTTTAGTATAACAAGTACTGTAGTTTTATCGCAGTTGTTGAGTACGACACTTTCGAAGCACCAAAGAAATGTATTTTCTGCTTCCGAAGCTAAAGTTTTGCCTTACTCTCTGTTTGGTTTTGAGTATTTTTATTGTTGTCAATATGGCTTCTGAAGAAGAAGGTGCGTATAGTTTTTACATATTTTTAATACTCGTACTTTTGTAATGACGCAAGAAAAAAAAATAAAAAAAGAAACTTCTCTTTGCAAAGATTCAGATCAGTTTGTTCAAACTAACTAAAAAAATGTATAATGTTCTCTATTTGAAAATTGGCCATTTTAATTAATAATGGAGAACTCAAAAAGTAAATTTTTAAATTCAACAAAATACAGAAGAAATGTTATTTGATAATATTATTGTTATTTTGAAACCTTTTGAAATTATATATTTGCATATATTTTTTGTTAAAAGGTATCATCATTTACTTTAACATTTTACCTGTCAAATGTATTTTACCATACACACATTGTTTGATAAGATTACTCTAGAATCTTAATGAGTAATGATAAAGAAACTGTCATTTTTGTATAATTATTTTTTTAAACGTCAGCTATAAATAAACACACTTTGGAATTCTAAAACTGGTGGTAGTTTGCTTTTACTTTGACTAGTTATAGAAAAAATATTTTAATATTTTTTTCAGGATGTGGGAGAAATGGGACTCAGTGGCGAGTAGGGTGCAACACTTGCACCTGTCATGCTAACGGTTTTACTTCTTCTTGTGAAATGATAGTCAACTGCACTTCAAGATATTGAATTTCAGTAATATAATCTGAATGTATGTCAAAGATGCAATTACACTAATAAAATTGTGCAAGTTTCAAATTTCCTTTATTTTTTAAATGTTTTATTTTTTATCCAACATAATTGAACAATAACAATGGTGATTTTAAACAAATAGGGTATCGTATAATTCGCGAAAGAGGTAAACTATACTCCACTTATTGAAATATAAAAAAAGACAGGTTTAATGTTTAATGCATTTGAAATAGCAATTAAGAGGCGTTGGATAAAGTTTTGAATGGCATACACGTGTTATTACAAATAAGTCGCCAAGAAACCTATGGGCTCTTGGGGTAAAGCATTTTCTTGCGTGACTTTTTTGTAGTATAACACTTTTTTACCATAAATAATTACTATTACTACGAGATACAAAATCTAAAATATGTAATTACAATTATTATAGATCTGTACTAAACTGTGTTATAAACTTGAAGGCCACAGATCGCATCCTAATAATAAACAGATAATCTTATTTACTTACATATTAGTTAAAATTTATCTCTTTCTCCAAAAATATAAAGTCGTCAAGATTTTTCAAGTCTGCGTCACCGCCGTTATTGCGATCATCTTCGTCATCTTTGTATTGATAATCCTCATCGCTTTCGCCACCTCCATTGCCACCTCCATTACCACCTCCATTACCACCTCCATTGCCACCTCCATTGCCACCTCCATTGCCACCTCCATTGCCACCTCCATTACCACCTCCACTGCCACCTCCATTGCCACCTGCATTGCCACCTCCATTGCCACCTCCATTGCCACCTCCATTGCCACCTCCACTGCCACCTCCATGTTCTTTTTTACCATTCCCAGGACTTTTAGGTGTTGTGGATGTAGACACAATAACATTTGGGATTATATTACATCTGTAATCACAATTTTTTATTTTGTAGTTATAACACTCATTAAC
>NW_025400984.1:6507829-6532828 GCF_015345945.1 Tribolium madens
TGAGGTATTGGTACTACTTGTTAAGAAATCGGTTAATACTGTGTTATTTTTTTTTGTATTTTCGCTGGACTGATTATCATCATCATCTCCCTCTTTATTATCATCAGGTACTTTACCATTGCCACTTCCATTTTCTGTTTCAAATGACGCACTTGAGACAGTAGTACTTTCAAAGCTTCCAACTTTACTTATTGCCACAAAATCCTTTTCAATTTTCTTTGTTGTTTTAATTTTATCAAATGTTGAAACAAAATCAGTCAAAGGAGATAAAGTTGTAATTTTCTTTAATGTAGATGTTGTGGTGTTGATACTACTCGCCAAGAAATCGGTTGAAGCTAAGTTATTTCTTGTTGTATTTTCTATGGACTCATCATCATCATCATCATCATCTCCCTCTTCATTATCATCAGGTACTTTAACATCGCCGCTTCCACTTCCCGTTTCAAAAGTCGTACTTGAAACAGCAGTACTTGGAAAACTTCTAGCTGTACTTGTGAAAAAATCTTCATCCTCGTCTATTTCCTTTGTTGTTAGATTAATTCTGTTGAACGTTGAAACAGTATTAGTCAATGGAGATAATGTTTCTTCAATTTTCTTAAATGAAGTTGTAGTATGGGGACTACTTAACAAGAAACCGGTTGATGCTGTGTTATTGGTTTTTGTATTCTCCCTGGAGTCATCATCATCGTCATTAATTTCTTCATCATCATCTGGTACTTCAGTGTCTTCACTTCCACTTCCTGTTTCAAGAGTCGTATCCGAAACGGTGGTCCTTCGAAAGCTTCCAACTGTACTTGTCAAAACAATTTCATCCTCGTCTATTTTTGTTGTTGTTATATTAATTTTATTAAACGTTGAAACAGAATCGGTCAATGGAGATAATGTTGTTTCAGTTTGCTTAAATGCAGTTGTGGTGTTGGTACTCGTTAGTAAGAAATGGGTTGTCGTAGGGTTCTTTATTCTTGTGTTATCTCTGGACTCATCATTATCGTCATCACCTTCTTCATTATCATCAGGTACTTGACCATCTCCGCTTCCGCTTCCTGCTTCAAATGTTGTACTTGATACAGAAGAGTAAGTTGTGACTAGTGTGGAAGCATTTGTTTTTATATCTATGTGTTTAAAAGTTGTAGCTGTTACAGTAGATGAAGTACGACTGGACTGATTTTTTTCAATTGAAGTACTATCAAATGAAAAATCACTGTTGGTGGAAAACAAATGATCCCTTTTTGTAAATTTTTGATTCTCGTCATCGTTATCCTTGTCATTACCACCATCGTCATCATTGTCATTGTCGTCACCACTTCCACTCACTGCTTCATATGTTTCTGTAGTAGATACAGAATTTGTAGTAACACCATTTTTTGTTGTCCTTGTTTCAAATGTTTCACCAGTTACGTTTTCTCTATTTTTTTCATCAGTAATAGTAGTTTCCGCAGAAGTAGTATTAATAGTTTGTCTAATTATTGAGACGTGTTTGCAAACTTTATAAATGTTAAATTCTTCGTGGCTACACTCGTAACATAATGGACAGTCTGTGTTATTCTGACACCGATTGTCCCAAAGAATACACTTGTCACTACATTCATATAAACAATTTTCTTCGATTGCTGGTGTTGTAAGTTCAGTAGAGGTATCAGTTTTGGTACGTTGTTTTTGTGAAGTCGTTTCGGTACAATTTTCAAATTCTGTTGCGTGTTCTTGACATATTTCTCTTTTAACATTTACTTCAGTGGTTGTTTCTATTTCTAGATTTCCGTATTAGACAGATAATTACATAAGTAAAAAAGTACTAGTTACCTGGATCCTCCTCAAATACAAGATCAAAGTCTGCAGGAGGGTCTTGAACAACATATCGGACTTTCGTATTATACGGTACAGGAAGAATGTTTCCTTTGTAATAAATAACACGACTGTGGCTGCCAAAACACAGAATAGACACTATAAAAAAGGATTTTAACATTTTTTAAGAAATCACAGAGATGTAACTTCAACAAAAAAAACTTCGATTTTTCTGCAATGTTGAGTTTGAATGATTCACAAAATTACAAGTAATAAGGATAAGATAAGAAAGCGTCAAACTGTATTTACTCTTTTCATTAATCTTTTTTCGGGTTCTTGCAAGTTGAGATTAGATAAATAGGAAAAGTAAACCATTGTTTAGAAAAACGTTTTTATTTTGAATACCTTGACATATAAAATATATCAAAACACTGTTTGCACTGTTTATCTATTATTGGACAGCAAATAAATTTAAGCAATATTTTTCATTTTTTCATTCTTCATATATTTCATTTTTTCATTTCCTACCACTTCTTTTTTTGGACCTCCGAACGAATAATCATAACCATCAACAATGATGAAGTAATCATCGCTGATGCTAGTAAGATTCATACCTAAAACATCATTAGAAATGACCTCTAAATAGTCATCAAAATCTTTATCAGTCTCTTTGATTGTGGAATTTTCATTCAATTCTTCGTTTATTAAGACCGTATTATCTTTACTGCCTGACCCGTTATCATCTTGATCATCGTGAGCGACTCCGCTAGCGGAAGAATCATCATCAACATGAGTTTGCTTGACCTCTAAATAGTCATCAAAATCTTTATCAGTCTCTTTGATTGTAGAATTTTCATTCAATTCTTCATTTATTAAGACCATATTATCTTTACTGCCTGACCCGTTATCATCTTGATCATCGTGAGCGACTCCGCTAGCGGAAGAATCATCATCAACATGAGTTTGCTTGCCTCCATTGTCGGAAAAATGATCTTTATGATTGTAATGATCTTTAGCGTTTTCGCTACCAAAATAATTATGATCACCATAATTTTGTTTGTTTTCACTGTCGGAAAAATTATCATTATCAAAATAATGATCTTGAGCATTTCCGCTGCCCGAGTAATTATAAGTATCATCTTCATTGTCATCAAAGTAAAACTCCTTTTTTTCTTTTTTCTTTTCATTGTCATAGTTATTGTCTTGCAAAGAAACATGTTTGGTGCTGTATGAAGAAACTGCTGTGACATCCTCAATTTCTAGTATAGTATTAGTAATGGAAGATTCCGTTTTTTCTTTTGGTTCTAGCGTGCTTCTGACAAAAACAAAATCGCCAGACTCCACTTCTTTTTTGACAATTTTTTGATTTCTGTTTTCTTTTTGTATTGATATACCATCTCCACTTGCGCTACCACTTCCATTTTCGTCTTCGTCCACAAACGTTATGTTATCATCCTTAGTGACATTTGGTGATAAAGTAGTAGTATCCCCACTTCCTTCATTATCACTAGTGTCGTCAAACTGATTTGATGATTTAGTTTCAACTGTAGTACTAACGTCTTCATTTTGATCTTCTTTATTAGTTGTTTTTAAAGTACTAGTAACAAAATCAATAGTACTAGAAATAGAAGTATGATCAACCAAGTCGTCATCCGAGTCTGAAGTAACAGACTGATCAATTTCAGTAGAAGTAACCCTAGGTGTAACAGTTAAATTTTCAACTGTTGTTTCACTAATATAAGTTATAGAATTAGTGGTATTGTATGTAGAAATTTCTTGTAAAGTACTCGAATCATCACGTTCTGCTGTAGATGTCGGATGATTTGTCACACTAGATGAGATAATAGTTGATGTAGACGCAGGAGAAATTGTTGTTTTAGTAAGTTCAGTGGTACTTGGCGTATAAGCATCTTCTGCTTTATTGGAAGTGGAAATAATAGTAATAAGTGTAGTAATTGTTGTATCAGGTGTGTTACTAAGGGTAGAAAAGTCTTCTGGTTCAGTGGAGGTGGCAACAATAGTACTACTGGTTGTAATCGTTGTACTATCGGTATCATCTGTTGTAGGAAAGGTAGTTGCTTTTGTAACTGAAGATGTTTTTCTTGTTGATTCTGTCTCAATGTCCCGTGTTATATCATCACACATTTTCTTGCATATGTTATGGCCACACAAACTTTCGTAACAACATTTGTGATTGAAATAACACATATTATCACTGATACATTTCTTTCTATTACATTCTAAAATTTAAAAATATCACTACTTAAAAAATCTAGTTTTGTGAATTACCTGAAATAATCGGATTGAACTGTGATGGAGGTTTAGACTTTACAATGTATATTTTAGAATTCTCTTTTCCTCTGTAATGCAATCCTCCAGATATATAAATATTTCGAGTTTCATTTTCCATAATAATTAAAGATATAATTAACACAAATTTCAACATTTTGTGTGTTAACAAAAATGTTGTTATCAGGGTGGCAAAAAAAAATGTAACACTACAGTTTGCATATCAATATTTCTTAGATAAGATACTAAGAGGGACACTATTTACTTTATTTATTAACCCAAAATTGTGACTTTTTCTCAAGATTAGATAAATACTGTCTGGAAGGAAACGGATGTTTGAATAGGGGTCTATTAGTTTACTACTAATAAAAAAATGTCTTGAGATTTATATTTTAAAATAGAAAAAAAATTAAGACTACGTAATAATTTAAGTAATGATTTGGTTTCCTAATTATTAATTCTGCGTTTATTTCGAGACAAACATAAGGAAATTTATCATAGAAAAATTTCAGACTTCACAAAATTTTTTGAAAATTCAAATGTCTTAAAGATAGCTCCTTTTGTAAACATGCAATATTAATAGATAGCTCTGATGTTTTCTATCTTGGTAATTTTAAAATTATGATATCCACTATCTCCACTACAAAACTTCTACAAAATTAATTACCTTAATAGTATCATTAGTATCATACATAATCGTCATAATCTTCATTGTCAGTAAACGTTTCTTCATTTTTATAATGGCGTTTAACTTCACTTTCATTACCAACATCTTCTGCTGCTTTTTGCTTTGTGCCTTCGGTTGTTTCTTCATTTTCTGAGCTACTTCCACTACCACTAGCAGAAATGCTAACCCCAAAAAAGTATAAATCTTCATCGTCAATAAACGTTTCTTCATTTTTATCATCCTGGTCGTCTCCGCTTGCACTACTACCATCTACTGCTTCTTGCTTTGTRTCTTYGSWTGTTTCTTCATTTTCTGAGCTACTTCCACTACCACTACCAGAAATGCTAACCCCAAAAGAGTATAAACCTTCATCGTCAATAAACGTTTCTTCATTTTTATCATCCTGGTCGTCTCCGCTTGCACTACTATCATCTACTGCTTCTTGCTTTGTGTCTTCGGTTGTTTCTCCATTTTCTGAACTACTTCCACTACCACTAGTAGAAATGCTAACCCCAAAAGAGTATAAATTTCCATCGTCAATAAACGTTTCTTCATTTTTATAATCCTGGTCGTCTCCACTTGCACTACTACCATCTACTGCTTCTTGCTTTGTGTCTTTGGATGTTTCTTCATTTTCTGAGCTACTTCCACTACCACTACCAGAAATGTTAACCCCAAAAGAGTATAAATCTTCATCGTCAATAAACGTTACTCCATTTTTATCATGCTGGGCGACTTCTCGTGCAGTACCAACATCTGCTGTGTCGTGCTTTGTGTTTTTCATTGTTTCTTCATTTCCTAAGCCACTACCACTACCAAAATTACGTAACTTTTCAACGTCAAGAAACGTTTCTTCATCTCTCTCATTGTGGTTGATTTTACTTCCACTTCTGTTGTATTTTGCTACTTCTTGCTCTGTGTTTTTGGTTGTTTCTTCTCTATCACTATTAAAATTTACTGAAGAATTAAGTACTTTTTCTTGATTCCATTTATACTCATATTTACCTTCAAATAATTTTGCTATTTATTACAATCGCAACTTACCATCAATTGCATTACCTGCATATTTGTCAATACTAAGCAAGTAGTTATTAATTTTCAAAGTAGAAATTAATAAATGTAGAAATAAAGGATAAGTTTTCTTGGTACTGTCTCTGTATTTGTAACTCTCATTTGTGCTAACATTATCATCAGCACTAGTAGAAATGCCAACCGAAATAATTAAAAGCCAAAACAAGTACATCTTCACACCAACTGCAGTAAATAAGAACTTATTATTTATTAAAAATTTGCAAGTTTATTCGATAAGATTAGATTAAAAATACACATTCTAGGAACAAATGAAACATACCTATTAATATCATATTACAATTAACCCATAGTTCAACTAAGAAATTAATTTGTAATTAAAACACTAGTTTTAATAATGGTACACGAAGAAGTTTTTTTAATTATGTATTTTTCAAACACTACTATGGGTCTGTCAGATTTATATTTTCCTTGTATGACGTACTCTTAATGTGTGTGTTGACTCATGAATTCGTACGTATCCAGTATTTGAATTTATTTTAAATATTTATACAATATATTTGTTTATTTATGTTTGCTATAATCCCATAAACGAATAGTTTATCACCACTAATGAAAAAAAATCTGGTGTGAACATCACACGACTTTCCTTATCCTTATCCTTATTTGGAAAACATCCTAACGACAATAATTTAGTGTTGCAAATTCGAGTAACAAACCTAAGTTTGTTCGTTTCAGTGAGACAAATCAAATGCACTAAAAAAACTACTCGGTATATTCTTTTGAAAATTTGGATTACAACTAATAAAGAAATGCTCTACACGATGGTAATAATAAAAAAAAATACTCGTAGGGTTTTTCTTAGATTATTTCGATTTACTTCGAACTTCTTGGAACACTGTTCGAAGAAAAGTTTGCCAATATTCAATTTCAATTTTTATATCATTCTAAAGGGCAAGGCTATCCCTTTAGAATGGTCTTTATTTGAAGGAAATCGGCCTAATACCTAGTTATTGAGTAATGATTTTTTAAAGTTAAAGTATATTAAATTCATTTAAATTAGAAAAAAAAGTATTTAGTTCAAAGTGTGTGGATTTTAAAAAAAAATTTTTAGTGCATTTGATTTGTTTTACTGAGACGAACAAAATGATATAAAATTTGTTAAGTTGTCACGACATGACTTTTTTTTATCGCCCTGTGTTATTGTTTTATCACATTTTACTGTTTAATAAGGTATATTTCATAATTCTAAATAATTTGTATCCCCATGAATTTATTGTATCTTCAACCGTATAATTTTGCGATCACTTTACGGCCGACTTTTGGTCTTTGTGGCCGAACAGTGCGACCGATTTTTACCAATTGTTACGTGCTACGTTCCCTTGCTACAAGTAACTTACATACCAAATTTCAAGTTTCTAGCTCTTATCGTTTTCGAGATATGCTGTTTACAGACAGACACACACACGACCTCATGGCCCAAATCAACTTTTTTGGTGTCTTGAAGCTATAATTCGTCCAGAAATGTAAAAATATAAGTAGGTCAAATTTTAGCCGATTACAATACTTTCTTTATAGGATAAGGAATGTAAAAATACAATTAAAAAAATTTAAAACAACAAAGTTTTTTATTTCTGTCAAATATTTTATTATTTCGTAAGAAACTAGCTACTACATCGCTTAAAAAAGTTTAAATCGGAAAATATTTGGAGTGGTTGTATCAATTAGCTCAACTTCCGGATTAACATCGTCATCATCATCAGTTGCTGCAACATTACCGCTGCCTTCAGTACTATTTATTATTTCATCCGTTGTTGTGGCAGCTTTTCTAGTAGTACTTATAAGATGGATTTGTGTTGTTGTATCGGGGGTTGTAGTAGTCAAAACAGTCGTAGAAGGAATAGTAGAAGTACTGGTAGTTTCTTGCTCTGTTGTTGTTTCTTCAGTTGCAGTTGTTTCTTCAGTTGTAGTTGTTTCTTCAGTTGTAGTTGTTTCTTCAATTGTAGTTGTTTTTTCAGTTGTAGTTGTTTTTTCAGTTGTAGTTGTTTCTTCAGTTGTAGTTGTTTCTTCAGTTGTAGTTGTTTCTTCAGTTGTAGTTGATATAGTTGTAGTAGGTGTTGTTGTTTCTGTAATTGTAGTTGTGGTACTTTCTGTTGTTATTTCTTCTTTAGTTCGTTCAGCAGTACTGCTAGGTTCAATTTCTTTATCGCACGGACACTTTTTACAGACTTTATTAAATGGGTACGACTGATCACAAACACAGTTATAGGATGGAGGACAGTCAAAATCAAACCTGCAGTGTTGTTGTATCTCCAAATTTTCTAAAATACAAAAAAAAAATAGAAAAAAGTAATAAAATTTTTATTTACCTTTAAACTGAAAGTAGTATAAAAGAGGATTAAATTCCGGTGGTGGATTGTTGTAACGGTAGCGCGAAACACGATGATTATAATGTCTGAAAGAGTGTTTTCTTGCGTAAAGAATTTTATAACAATTAACAAAAGTAATCGTTAAAAATACGAAAAAAATAAAGCGAAACATGCTGGACTTAAATCTTTTGCAAACACTATAAATTTTCTAAAATCACAATGAGATAAGATGCTACACCCCACTTTTATGGTGAAATAACGGAATTTGGAATGTTTGCCCTTGGCACAAGATGTAAATCAATATAAGAATAAGATAAGAAAAAAATAGGTTCTATTTAGATTCAGGCAAAAGTCAATATTGAAAACCAAGATTTGTGTTTAAATTTTTATTACGACTTAATTATTATACAAATTCTCTGTTGGAAACTGAATACCAGTTTTCTTTAAATTGTCTTCAATCCAAATATCAGCGTCTTTCTTTAGCTCTCCTATGAAATAATTCCTCCAACCCCCACTTTTCCCCTTTCTCACAAAACCTTCTTCGTCACCTTTCAATATACCCAAATCTTTCAATAGTTCTGCGTTTACGGACTTGTTATTTTTAAAATTTTCAAATTTTAGATGCTCTTGCAATTTTTCATATTCTTGGTTTGAATATTTAACGCCGAGAAAAGTTGCTACCTTTCGTAAACAACATTGCAAATCCTTAAATATTTTAAGATTGTTTTTAATCTCTAGTCTAATAACACATAAATACGAACTTTTAACATATCTTCATAAAACATGAAAAGAAGATTTTCTTCATGTCGTGTCTCCCAGCCCTCCTCGATGTGTGCCCAATAAGGGGTCCAGGGTTCTATAAAATTGATAAAAAATAAGCAAAAAATATTGATATTAAAACACAACTTACGAAGTCCATTTTTAAAATAATACCAATATTTCGGAAAGTCATTGGTGTAACCTTGGGTCCGAAATAGACGATTCAAGTGGTAAAACGACACAGCGACATCTTTGGGATTTCGCGCAACGTAAATCACCTAATAATGCAAAGACAGTGTTTTATAGAATGCTATCAAAAAAGTTCACATACTTTGCATCCAATTTTTAACAAATTTGGTGGCAACAACTGAAATGGTAAGTGTGTCTTAATGAACCTTCTTTCCGTTGTTTCGGCCAATATTTTCCATGCCGGTGCTGTAACCTCGTTAATGAGAGCACATTTTTCATCAGAATGACGATTTTCGTTCAAAAATTCTTCCTTGACATCTGGGTGGACAAAAGAACTAAATCTACGATTTCAAAAATTGTGAGAAAGAAGTTAAAAATAAATAAAATATTACTCCAAGAAAGGAAATCTGGCATCGAGGGGAATTTGAGAGGCTTTTTCGTAATTCAAATCATTTGACAATAACCATAACAATTCTTGTGCCCATGTGGTACCTGTGCCATTGATTATAAGTAAAGAATAATAGTTGTTTATGTACTATAAAGGCTACCTACATATTGTTTTGCTTGTTCAAATTATTAAAATAATTTATTAAGTTATTTATTATTAATCAATAATGAACAAATGAAATAAGAAAGTAAACAAATGAGTTGGTAGAACTGTACCTGATCGCGGGAATGTCACAATCCAAACATCAGTAGGCCTTGGTTGAAAATTATAATAGATTTCAAGGGTTTTCTTAAAAGCGTTAGGAAAGAACCATTTTTTCGGTCCAACTTGTATGAATCCTGTCCTTTCGCCTTAAAAACTCAGCTAATTAGGCTATCAATTTTATTGCTGATGAGTATGTACAAAGAAATGCATTTTTGCATAATTTCAAGGTTTTAAATTTGAAGTAATGGAATGATAAAATTTTATTTATCACTGATATAAACACACAAAGTATAGAGCACCGTTTGAAATATAACTTGCAGCATTATTTATTAAATTTCTTTGAGAGGATTGCTTAATTTGACCCCAATTCCAAAATTGGTAAAAAATTAGCGATACTCACCTGTGAAATCTTTCAAAAGTTCCAAATTAATTTTTTCGTCAACGTCACTAATTTTGTAGGGAAATTGGAGCCACTCAACTTCGTTATTGTTGTGAAACGCATCTTTGACTAAATTTTTGCTGGTTTGTTTATCCATCATCACCAAAGCATGCAGAACTACTGAGTAATTCTACAAACTGTTCATTTCCTCCACTACCACGTGTGCTTTGTCTATTATTTACCCGCTTTATTTGCGTGTCGTTTGAACTCTACAGGTTTGTGAAAGTAATAGTCTCTAGTCTGTAGTTTTATACAGAATTTAATCAGGCTATGACTCTGACTATGTGGATGGAGTTAAGAAATAACATAATTCAGATTTTTTTTCAGTAGGTTTTTGATTCATAGGAAAATATTTTGGTCAAATAAAAAACAAGTTTGGAGACATTTATTTACTTTATTAATATGTAGTTAAAAGTACAAAACATCTTACTCTTAAAATAAAATGACAAATATTGCTTGAATGATTAACTATAACAATCCAACAGAAAAGGTGTCCATGTATTTGGTGTAAGTTGTAATGAATAAAACATTATTTGTCACTCCATAAAGTTCTCAATTAATTGTTAAGACGGTGAAAGTAACACAAACATTTTTAAAGAAACAAAAAAGAAAACCTTTTGTGTAAAATTTAGGACACTTTCTTTATACCTAGTGCCTGCTTTTAACAGGTCTGAACATTAAAAAAATTAAATAATACATACGTAACAAGATTTACAACTTTTATATTTTTAGTCATTCTTAAGAAGTAGTTGTGTTATTAAATCAAAACCAAAAGGGCTATACATTTAAATTTTTTTTGTGCGAAAACTTTTGATTTTGAAACATTACAATGTGTAAAAATTACTATTTGTTGCATCAGCAACAAATAAACGGTATGTTCTAGTGGCTATAGACCATCTACTTCTTAGAGGTTAAATGTAACCACGTTTGCTTTAATTTGTCAACATTTCCAACTTTGCCTGATTTATAAAGAAGAAGAAGAAGAAAAAGAGATTAAAGTGTTCTGGCTAAACACTTCCAGGGGGTTTCCAGGATGTTGGTGTTGGAACCCCAAAAACCTCCAAGAGGAATGAAAAATGGTAAAACAATGTGAATTTACCTCTGAAGATAACTGTACGCAAAAATAGGTAATTAAATAAAATAACTGCAGGAACATTCCAAAGTGCTCCTAACAACGTAGAATTCACACTAGGATATCAGTGGGGGCCAATATTGTCAACTAGAGCCAAGGTTAAGACTAAATAAGTAACCCAAGTTGTCTTAGACCTTCATTCAACCACGTCTGCCTTAATTTGTCAACATATTTAACTTTGCCTGATTTAACGAGAAGAAAATGCTCTGGCTTAATCAAAAACATTGTTAATCCACGTGAAGTACTTTTAGTACAAGATCATTTGACCTCTGAAGATCATTCACGAATAAACAGGTAACAACATTACTTTAAATTCGATTTGCCAAGTTGGCAAACTCTAACCTCAAACACAAATTGTAGGCAACGTGTTGCAGGAACATTTCGAAGTGTTCCCACCGACGTAGAATTCATACTGGGGCTCCAAAGGGGCCCAATATTTTCAACATCGTTGTGAGGAAATGGGTAAAACTTGGAGTTATCTTGAATCTGTCGCACCTTCATTCAATCCTTATTACCTGCGAAGGTAAGAATTTATTTAATCATTTTACCCTACAATTAGATGAAGTAATTATATATCTTCTACATGGAAATTTGATCCTACTTACATATTTTTTTTTGCTGATCATTGTCGAAAAAACTGTATAATAATTTTATCGATTGTTATGACGGTTGTGACAGCTGTGCTGCCAACCTAAAAAAAGACAGTGGCGTTACATTCTATTGAAATATTGTGTTTTTGAAGTTGGTGTAACCAGTAAGTAATTATTTATCTAAACAATCTTTTCTAGCAATAATTATATTTAAATAATATTTTTATTGGAGTATTTATTTATTTGTTATAATGCAATATGTAAACAGTGACGGAACATCCTAGGGGAAAGTGGGTCAAGTCAGACTCCAATTTAAAAAACCTTTTATTATAAAATAATAATTTAATACACTTATACAAAAATAATCATGTCTCAAAACGTCTATTATTCGTCCGTCCTTGTTTTGTCATCTTTTTCTTAAATATCACAAATCCTATAATTGCAGCGACACCTGCTAAAAGTCCTACTCCTATAAAAACTGTTACTTTCTCCATAACATGATTGGGGGTTTCTTCACGATCTTCAAGAATATGTCTTGGAACTTCAGGTTCATCATTTTGTTCATCTTCAACTGATTCTGTTATGTTTGTCTTTTTTTCAGTGAAATTTAGTTTTTTTCTAGCTTCGGTTTTTGTGAGTTTTGAAGCCGGTTTTGGTGTAGTTGTAGGTACAACTTGTTTTAAATTCAGTGTCAAGTCCAAATAGTCATTTAGTGGAGCGAAATAATCCAAAAGTGGCGTTGCGGACAATTCGTATATCCCAAAATTGTTGGCCAGTGTTGGCCAATCAGTGGATGATCTCTCGCGCAACATTGTTCTAAAATAATAATTATTAGAATCAGAATTGTGTTCTTTCAGTTTTTCTTACAAGAAATTATCATCGTTTCCGAAGTTCGTCGCAAAACTCTCGTTCGCAAATTGCCATTGATTTCTGTAATGTTCCAATAATTGAAACTGCAAGATTGTCCCCAGAAATTTACTCAAATAAGGCCTATTCGAAGCAATAAAAGGATCTCCAAGAAAATCAGTTTCGTTATTGAAAACGCCCTCAATTCCTTGCATTTCCTTCCTCAAATTCCACCAAGAGGCCGATATGTCGCTTCCACCATTTTGTAATACGTCCAGTCGCCATTTATCCGCAGCCAAGTAATATGGAAGTTTCGGCAAAACTCTCAAAGCAATTAATAAAAGTTCGGTCATTTTATTATCATTATTTTTAAATATCTCGTAGTTCCAAACATCTTGAACTCGCAGATTTTTGATAGCAAAAATCGATCCTAGGCCTACAATGGCGTCATCAATGGCCGAATATCGCAGTTTGAGTCTTGCCAAATCAACGTAATTGACGTTCCGTAACGCTAGTTCAATTGCAGTCTCAAATGCGTTCAAATATTGCACCCATGACGTTTTATCACAAGTGAACAACCTGTACAAGAATTGTTAATAAATAAAAATCGGAAAAACGGCGTTGGTATAGGTACTTACTCGGAATGTTCTTGAGAACAAAACGTGATCACGTGGTTTTCACAGAAGGGGATATTGAAGCGGCTATTGGTCCAAAATTTGGGACTGAAAGGCCCCAAAGATAGGTCTTTAGTGACTTGTTCGGCCATTTTGTAAATTTGCTTGATTGACTGAAACAGATGTTTTATTTCTTGAGTCAAGTAATAATGGATTTTAATACAGTTCGGTTCAGATACGACTTAGCTGAGTAGTAAATTTGAGGATGGGGTAGAATTATGTTGGCTATACTGCTCCAGTCGTTTCCAAAATTTGACCCTGTGAGATATACAGGGATGTCGTTACTAGTTGTTTTGTAAAAACGCAAAAGCCGGATTTTGACGTAATTTTGTAATTTTAAGTAAAGTGGTTTAATTTGATCCCAGAAACCATCAGCTAAGTTATAGGCACTTTCTAGATCTTGTAATTTTTCCCAATATAATCTAGAGTCGTCATATTCTACAAGACAAAATTGAGATTATTGTCTTTTTAAAAAAAATAAATAAACCGTTTAGTTGTGCTGCTTTGTTAATGAGATTCAGAACAGAATGAAATTTATCAAATTTGGTCGAAAGTAGAGTTTGCCAAGCATACCAAGTTTTTTTCCGTAAAGTAGCATTTCTGGACGTTTCAATTAAGTCATCATAGCCTGTAATCAGATTACAATGGTTTCACACAATTCGTAAAAACTTACCTCTTTTGACTTGAACACAATTCTTCGTATTATTTTTACAATGAACTTTAAATGTGTGAATCAGTTCATCGATGCTAATCTCATACGACACTAACTAAAAACCCTAGACTGTAATTTAGTGCCTATTTTGTGTTTTTCACCTACAGTATTCCAGTCTGGCTCTTCCAAAATGGCATCTCCAGGTTTGATAATCAGTTCCCAGTTTCTTTGAAGATCGAAGGGGATTTCAACAAAGTGGCGTAATGTTTCAGACTGAGTTCTTAACAATTCGTTGTGGATTTTTTGTGCTGTAATCTGTAATTTTTCAATAAAATATGAAAAATTAATTGATTGTTTATATTTAGGTACCTTATCTCTAAAAGTGTTGCCTACTATAGACGATTTATATTTATTTGCTATATTTTCACAATCGTCTTGCAATTCTAAATTTGAGAGTTGTATTTCGGCTAGTAGTTCTTCGTTTTCTTCTTGTCCCCGAATTGCGGATAGGATGATCAAAATAAATAAAAATTTTAATTGTGTTGGAAAAATGTCCATTTTGGGCTGAAAGTGTTTGTCTTGCTTAGCATCCATGATCCAACATTTTGTTGTTTACATAATACACACAATACAAGGTATTTCAAAACAGGTTCAAGGCTACTCACATTTCTGTAAAACAAACGGTAATAAAAATAACTTACCAATAATCACAACAATAAAAACTAAAAGTTTTATATTAAAACAATTTGCAAATAGACTAAATAGTTGCAGACTAAACCCTCGTGGAATTGGAACTACTCACAAATCTCATGAATCATTGAAACAAACCTGGTGCAACGGTCAAAAATATTGTCATCGCTTTGATAAGATTTCTACTGATGGTTACAAAATAAATGTGTTAGACTTTCGTATCCTAGAGAACAATTACCTTGTTATCTCTTCATATTTGCAGTTTTTGTGCACTCAAAATTAACATGTTTATATTTATTTCAGTAAATAATCGATCTGACATTGTCACGCTTTTAGAGAAACTGAAGAGACGAGTGAAAGTTGGAAGAAAAGTTGGGGCATTGTGACCTTAGTTATTACAGTGGCAAAATTTTTATTATAAATATGTGTCTTTTGTTTGGTCTTCTTTTTAATAATTGCACTTTTAATTTATTTGTAATTTGATTTACAAGAGGAATTTTATTTTGGTCAATGGTCGTCCTTGCAGTATTTGTTTTTTGGTATATTCTTTATCAGTGAAAAAATTCGTATCAATCAAATGAACTTTATTTCTTGAATTTTAATTTCATGAATACTGCTAGATACCTAAATGAATGTTATGGGTTTATGTTTTCGAGAATACCAACGAGTTAATAAGAAATTGAAGAAACTAGGTACTAGGAAAAATATAAATGCTTTACATACCTTGCATTTAATTTTATCATTAAATAAGTATAAGGCAATTGACTTTATTTTTTAATTAAATATTAAACCACGATTCATAAATAAAATTGATGGAAAATTGTCAAATTGAAACTATGTCACAGGTACCGCAAATCAGAGAGATAAGGATGTTATCGTAAATTCTATCATTAGGTACAATTGTTGTAAACACTTAACATTACGAGTATATTATAGGTTTTATTGGTTGCTACGGTAACATTATTCTAAAACAGTCTTTATTTAGCTTTCCGTTTTCGAGACTGAACCGTGTTCCGCTTTTCTAAAAAGAAAAACGTGTGTATGAAATATACAAGGCGATTCACGAGGAATAATGAGCCTGACCAAATTCTTGATGCAACCACCATTACTTTTCGCAAGTTATTTTGCGATAACTGTAATGTTGGTTGCATCGAGAATTTGGTCAAGCTTATTATTCCTCGTGAATCACCCTGTACAAATATTGTATATAATTTAAATAAATTTTTTTTTCGTTAAAAGTCTTTAAAGTAATAAAATAATAACAGAATTTTGCTAGTAGTAATTTCATTTGTATATTTAAGCAAATCAATTATTTTCTGAAATTGTCACTAAAGTTACATAAAATCGTCAGTAAATAGTCTAAAATGCTAAAATCGCCGCTAAATTTAGTGTATTGTTGGTTGCAAACATTAATAACACAATAACAGTGTTGTCAAATTATAAATAATAGGTATGTCTTAATGTAAACATGAGATAAAGACAATCCTATTGCTAACATGTATCTGTTTATACCGAGTGTCCGGTCTCAAACTCAAACATTAGGAAAAATGTCAAATGGGTATTGGCCAATTTCTTTAATTATTAAAACAAACAGGTATCTAAGTAATCAAGAAATTAATTGGTTTTTATTAAAAACAACAAAAATATCGTGTATGTAATAAATTAGAGTAGGCGACGACGATTGATATTCTACAGTTGGCAACACGTTGACTGAGAATCTGGACTTGAAATTTTCCACACAAACTGAAAGTGAAAATGACCATTCACCGTTTTCGTCTTGTACAGCATTTTTGTAATAACTTGCAACAATAAGAATCTTCTGCTCTAAAGTGAACATTAATTGACTCAAAATGAATAAAATGCATACTTGATAGAAACGACTTTTTGATCGCACTGTATACTGGTGCAAAGGTAGGTACCTAATAATAATATAAATATTGGTCCCAGATGTTGAGACAATAGAAAAAGATAAGAAACAATAAAATACTTTGCATTACAAAGCAAGAAAATAAAGCAATTTTAATTGATACTTATCAAAAAATGTTTTCTCTGTCACCTTTTGTTACAGTTAAAAACCTCTTTAAATTAATTAATCAATTAGTAAATAATTGTACATAATTTCAATGTTTGTATTTTTAAGTTTTGACATGCTAAAAAATACAAATAATTAACTACTTTTGTTCTTAAATATTACTTAGAACCGAAAGGATAACGAAGTAGCCAATTATATTTAAATTCCGCGACAAATTTATCTTTAATCTGTAATTTCAATCTTAAGAATTTACGCTTGAAGATAATTTGACAATAAAAGAGACTTCTGAATTTAAAACAGTCAGTATGAAAATGTCCATTATTTGAAAAACTTAAAACTGAAACTATGTCACATGAAGAAAAATATAAAAGTAAAGAAACCAAAAATGAAACGGTGTGTGAAATTAAAGACGAAAAACTGGAACTTGAGTCTCCACCAGATCGGTTCCATCTAACTTACATTTTATTTTTCTTCCTGGGACTTGTTCATTTCCTCCCTTGGAGCTTTTTTACCACTGCAACTGAAGTAAGTGAAAAGCTATCCACGCTTCGCATAATCTAAATTTTTAGTTCTGGATGTACAAATTCCGAAACATTTCAATTAATGAAACCAATTCGGAACATCGTACATACCTTCAAGCAGAATTTAATGCTTCAATAAACATAACTTTGCAAATAACAGAAGTCGCTTTCTTGATCTTGGGAGTTTTGTTCGGCCATCTTATCAGAGTTAGAGTGCGGTTGATTGGAATTTTTTCAATAATATTTGCACTTTTTGTGATTTTGTGTGTTTTTGTTGAAATCGACACAGATTCCTGTAAGTATTGGCGGATTTTTTTTGGTTTTTCTAACAGTCGGTTTAGGGCAAGAAGAGTTTTTCGGGCTGGTGATGGTGATTACAGCTGGAATTAACTGTGGGTAATCTCAATCAATAAACAAATCTTTTAATTTCATTTTTAGCAATGAATGCCGTTTTTACAATCACTATATACACGGTTTTGGCCAACTTCCCTCAAACCTATTTAGCTCCTTACTTGACAGGTGGTGCTATATCCGGCATAACCACTTCAAGTCTGCAAATTCTCACTTTGGCATCTGGTTTGTCAGTACTAGACAGTGCCTTATTGTATTTTTCATTGGGTGTTGGAGTGATTGGGTTCACATTAATTTTTATAATTTTCACGACTAGTCAAAGTAAATTTTATTTATATCACATGAGAAACTATGTCGATGGTTCAAAAGAAAAACGAGTCACTTTTAAAGAAGGCTTTCGATTGTTAAAAATTATTTGGTCACCGATTGCTGCTATGGGATTTCTTTTCGTGTCATTGGACGCTTCTCCAACGGCTTTGGTCGTGTCAGAGGGAGAAGGACAAGGGCCTTGGTACGACACTTACTTTATTCCGGTTATAACCTACTGGTTAGCAGGAGTTTGCAATTTGATTGGACGAAATATAGCATTTACATTTGATCTTGTAAGTAAACTGTTAAAATCCATTGTAGTTATAATAATTGTTTTAAAAATTGTAGAACCTTAACAATGTCGGTTGGGTGGTTCTAGCTGCAGTAAGAATGGTTATTTTTGTACCATTGTTCATATTTTCTAACGCCCAACCACGTCACCATTTACCAGTGTTACTACCTCATGATTACCAATATATTATTTTTGTGATATTTTCGAATATTTCTGGGTCCTATATAATGGGCCGAACTTATTTCACTATCAAAAAGTATGTCTCAAGATATTATTGTTGACTTTTTAAACAAGAATTGATTTTTTAGATTGGTTACTCAGGATGAACTTAAAGATGCGTATCACGTCAATATGGTTATGATAGGACTACAGATGGGCGTGTTTTCTTGTATCAGTATGATTACTGTGAACCTTTTGTAATTGAGCTGTTTTAAGCTTGTATTAGATCTTAACTTATGCACTATAGTTTAATATTATTTTAAGATACATTTTTGATTATTAAACACCATCCAAGTTTTTTTCCAAATTCATGATATTCTAATATTTTTTTAATTACTTGTTTGGTACACATGTATTAAAATAAAAATATATTGGGACTATGCATTTAATATAGTGTTCAGCTTGTTATTTTGTACTTTGGGATTACAACAATTAAAATATGGTCAAGTCGGGTATTGAGAAGTTGGAAAACGCACAATTTTCTTGTTAAGTAATTGAATAATAATAAAAAATTTCAATGAAACATTTTTTTTCTAAAGATGTGTTTTCCACGGGCGTAGACTACATGTGTGCTTCGGGGCAGATGCACCTGTTGAAATTCTTTAATGGGTGTGGGCATCCACTGAAAATAATGTACTCTTGCTTATGGTAAAAAATTATAATATAATAATCTTTTTTTAGTAACGTTGCATTTTTTAAAATCACTTTTAATGTCAAAGATGTTTTAATTTTTCTATTATTCTTTCCTCTTCAAGAAAATGGATCAAATTCATCGCTTACATTGTTCTATTTTGTTTTTCCAGTTTTCAAAGTTTTGCGGTAAAAAACTCCTTGAAAAAGGATTTGTTATTATCTCAAATACTGTTGTTTGATTTCGTCGAAGATGGTATACAGGACAGAGGATGAATAAAACCATTAAATACATCGCGATGTTTCGATACCTTTATTGTATCTTCCTCAGGCGAAGAATTTTCGTTTTCAAGGAAGAACTGATTGCCATCCTCTGTCCTGTATACCATCTTCGACGAAATCAAGAAACAATATTTCAAGGACAAGAAACACAAAATGGAGTATCCCAAATACTTCAAAACGACAAAATATTCTACAAAAACTTTTTACCTATATTTACTGTTTCAAAGAATTAGGGGAACAAAAAATTCCTTAAATTTTTTGGTGATTTTTGTTTTCTCGGAGCGAGGGATCCAAATTTTACAAAAGAATTAAAGGAATTAATGGTTTCTGAACATTGTGTAATCTTCATCAAAAGGAAAAAAGAATTTTTTTTAACTTTTTTACAATTTTGCATGTTAAATTTGAATAAAAACGTGAACTTGAAGCATTTTGCAACTTTGAAACATGTACTATTTTCTTTATACTTTTTATTGTATACATACATTAACCACTATTGTATTTTTTTAATGTTACTTATTGATTTCGTCTTTTGTGCTATGTGAAAAATTATATATTTTTTAAATTATTTAAATATGTAATACATTAAATTCAGCAAAATTGGAGAAGAAGAAATCGTTTTTTCGCATAATTCTCAAGTTCTCATCAAGTTTTTTGTTTATGTACCCATTGAAAATATGAAAATTCAGTGCCCATGTGTCTTTCAATAAGAAAAGGCTTTGAGCCTTGATAATGTTCAAAATTTTTTTTATGAGATATCGGATATTGTAATTATTGTAGGTACTCTTGATAAATTAAGTTATAATAATATTATAAAGCCATGGTGGTTATGGTTATTATTCGAACACTATCAAAGAAACTTAGAAAGCTTAACAATTTTAATAATTATTATTTATGGAAGTTATTCACAATATATCACACATATACTTATATACAATCACTTACATCAAATACAGCTTAAAAAAATCTATCAATTAAATTTCTTTAAAACTTAAGAAGGAGTATTTGCGTTTAAGTAAATGTCAATTATTTGAACGATATCAGTTTTTATGTTTTATTACTGTTAACTAAATATTCCCTTGAGGCGCCATCGCTGTTACTACACCCATTACAACTCCTTTGACAACTGCTTGTGCAACTCTCGTCGCTGCACAAGCTGACATTTCTCGAGTCGCAAATGTCAATGAATTCCTCAGCTATTGCCTTGTCAAGACCTGTATAGGTCCTCACGACATCTTCTTCAGTCACTGTTTTCTCCTTCGACTTTAACTTGGTTCTCGATCGGTCATGTGGGGGACATCTCGAATAAATATGCTTCTTTTTTCTGCGCGACTGTAATAAATATTTTGATTGCAAAAATTTGTAAAATCGCCAAAACTTACTAAATCTTTTTCCGGTGGAATGATCGGTGATGGGATGGTACCCAGCGGTGCGGGAATCAGAGGATAAGGAACCACCCGAGGCGGCACCATCTGATGATGCGGTAACGCGAAAACTGGTACCGGTAAACCACCGGATGCCTGTAATTAATACTTTCAGCACTTTCATCGTGTATGGACGCTTATTAGATATTAGTAAAGTTCAATGGTCGGGACTTTCACCTTTCGGTTAAAATTATTGAATGTCACCGAGATTTTTTCAAGTGTGAAACGAGCTCCAGTTTGGTAAAATTCAACAGTTAGGTGGTTAGTTTTTTAGTTGGAATGGTCTAGATGTTGGTTAACCTGAGGCTAACTTTTTCCCGACCGCACCTAAAAGACTAGAATTCGATAAATCAACCGGTCTAGAATCTTCCATCACTTTCAATTTGACACGAATTTAGTAACATGGGCTTGAAATTACCTTGCTGCCTTTCCCGAGAGTTGACGCTGGCGCCGCCACTACATATAGTGGTGGCGGGCTGTGCTTCCCCAACCAGGAACTGACCAAAGCATTTCTTTGCGCATTGAAATCTTCAACAAACTCTCCTTTTTTCCTGAAACAGGGGCACAGAATCCGCGAGCTTCTATACGACGCTATTGCTGCCACTACAAACTCAGCCACGGAGACAGACAAAAGCCCCAAATTTGATAAAATACTCATATAATTCACCGGGAGGATAATTGAGATTTTTCCTGGTGGTAGTGTGGTCGTGGGCACCTGGGGAACAAATAACCTTGTTAGGTGATAGTACTATCTGAGGTGCTGCATAAAAAATTATCATGACTCGCGGGCCTCGTTGAAAACGAGAGTATATCTAGGTTGCACATTCCGAAGAAATCTCTTAAAGGAGTGCTCGAAGGCCATCCTTACCTCCACTTCTTCGTCGAATTCGGAATTGTTGATGTCTCTGGCACTGCCAGTGGCCGCGAGAGCCACAACAAGCTGGGAAATGGCCAAACTGACCAAACTCAAGGCGAGGAAAATCGTGTGGGTAATTTTCTGCGGAGTAGATTTGAGGGGGCACCAGTCACGGGCTGAGGCGAGGATACCAACGATTCCAGTGGCCATGGCGAGACAACCGGCCCATATTCCGCCTCCCAGCTGATAACAGGAAAATTGTTAAAAATGTGATCGGTGAAGCTGACCTATCACGATGTGGATTTATCGTGAGAATTAATAAGAAAATTGCAGTGAAGGAAAGGCCTTGGATTACTCATCTTTGAGAAAACTTGAAATACAAGACGTCTAATAATAGACGAAAACTTGGTGTTTATTCGTTAGTCAACAGCAACTAATAATTTTTGGATAATTGCCGTAATTAAAGTTACGATAATTACAGATAAATTATTAATATAATTACTTCTGGGTGTCGACCTGTTTTGTTCCTTATTTTATTTTTCGAATGTTAATTAAAATACTTTCGGTGAACGTGAGGAAACGTGGCCTATTGTTGATGTCAAAATTGTTAATTCAGATTTTTCCAATTCGGTGAATGACTGAAAAATTTGCCAAGAAGGTCAGATTAGAAAATACTGAGTTTTATTTTTTTAAGTAGCACATGTTTTATGTTTATATTTGCAAGCGAAAAGCAGTGAAATTGACTGCAAAATGAACATTTTTGGTATGCGTTTTTCTAATTTATCTGAACTGCTTAATTTTTCTCACTCAATTAATTGTAAATATGTTTGAAATGAAGCTCTTTTTGCAATTTTTTGAATTAAAACAGGAAAGATAATGTGTATAAAACTACCTCTTAAAGATAAACCTACAATGCGAAGCTTGTTTTAATTCGCCGTCAATAAACTTTGGAAAACAGGCATATTGAAAAGTTTATAATTATTATTAAGTGAACGAACGTTAACCTCTGCTATAAAACCATCATAAAACAAGAGAAATTTTCTAAAAATAAAACACCTGCTACGAGTATTTGACGTTTTATGCTTATTTGATACAGAATTATAGAGAACCTTTTACATAAGAAAATGAGGAAACACCATAAATGTTATTTAAGAATTTTTTTTTACGTTTATGAGCTTTTTGTTATACAGGGTGTTTAAAAATGCCACAATAAAACTATGGTACGCTGTCTAGAAGCATTTGGTGAGTGAGGGAAAAATATTTAAAAAATTCTTGATGTTAAATTTGCACCTGGATGAAGGTTTCTTTTTTATGGTAAATCTGGCAACTGCGGGTACCTACCTTGAGAAAATCAAGAGACTTGCCATGGAATAATTCAATTTTTGAATTCATTGTTACCTTTAAACGTTCCCGCATCGATTTTTGCATAATTATCGAAAATTTAAAAGAGGTAAATCGCATTGAATGTTAAACACCACAGACATTGCGTTAAAGATTGTTAATCTACCTTCCATTCTGCATATTTTAATTGCATTTTGAGTGTTATTTAGTAATAATAAGTACAACTAACAACGTTTGAAGATTCTTACACAAAACCTCTACTGTGCAGAAAAATAAAAACCAGGAATTTTTAAAATATATTTTTCCCTCACTCACCAAATGTTTCCAGACACCGTACCATAATTTTAGTGCGGCATTTTTTAAACACTCTGTATGTTCTCTCGATTCCGAATGACTTTTAAATTTAAGGTTTGTATACTAAAGAAAAAAATAAAAAAATATCAAATTTTGAATAGCATGACAGGTTGGGAAGTGGTCACTTTCTTATCAGTTTTCTAGTTGGTAAGTGGCCATTTTCCAACCTGAACTGTCATATTACTGTAAGAACGTTTTGCTTGAACTCCATAAAATTTTATTACGATTATTATTCCAAATCTAGAACCCTTCAAGCCGACCACTTTGGCACGCTTGTTGTGTGATTTTTTGCAGACAGGACCGGAGTTGCTGCAATTGGTTTACCAAACAATTGATCAGAATTTTGGAAACAGGTTAATTTTAAAGCTATTGGCAAATTGTAATATTGTAAATATTTATTGTAAACATATTAAATGACACTTAGTTTTTAAATATAAATGTTTTCTTCTTTTAAGTGTTGTTTTTTTTTTTAGTTGGGATAAACCGGCTCTGGTATTTCTTACGCACAGAGGGATGTAAATATATTACCGAACTACCTGTGTCAAGACATTATTGTGAACAACACCATTACTACCGTAAAATTTTATGATGTACATACAAACAAAATGTTTTTACAATACATATCAACTGATAAGGAAGTGAGCACTTCTCAACCTGAACTCTGTATATATTTTACATCATTTGTTAAATGAAGCTGAAATGTCATACTTTCCAGCTTTTCACCTGCAAGGTAATTTGATTATTACTTTATGATTGTTAATAAAAGTAGTTAATTAAATAGATAAAAACTACCAAAAAATACTATATTTTTTCTACATTCTAAAATGTTTTAATTATATTTTTGTTTTTATGTTTCAAAAACATAATATATTCTCGAAAATTACGCTTTACAATTGCTTTTATTTATTATTAATTTAATAGCCAAACAATCAAAACGTTTAATATAAATATTTTATTGGTGCGTTATATATACATTTTATCTGCAACTTTTCGGATTTCAAAATTTAGCATTTAGGAACGGATGAGATGTCATTCATTGTTTACTTTTTATTACCTATTTGTGCATTTGTTGTTTTTAATTTAATTTTAATTTAATTGTATACGTGATATCATGCTCAAGTGACATTAGGCGATACAATTATTTTATTACTGTGTAATTCAGGCCATGGGTCATAGAGCCTCCCGTTTTATGCACCTGCAATTGTTCTTCAAGCTCCTTAATCCTCTCTGTACCTAATCGCACATAAAACGGATACAGGCCGAGTTTGCTCATTTTGTCTCAAAAAAACACGTAATAACAGTAATAGCAGAAGCAAAAAATTTAAATGCACCTGTGAAAGTACATACGTATCAGTGCAAATAACCACGAGTTAATAGTTATTTACATTCGTGTGCGGTAACTTACATTTTACAGTGCGAAATGAATTTGAAGCACGACGCGCAGCGGAGTGCTTTAATAATTGAGCACTGTAAAATGGTTAACGCACAAGATTTGTATTAAGCTTTTTGGCCGACGTTTAAACAAAAATCTACAAAATTCAGAATTAATACAAGTAAATACGTTTGACATTAAATATCACGGTGGCTATGCACTCTAATGTCAAACAATTAAAAAAGACGCAAAAACGTCTC
>NW_025400984.1:6532963-6571559 GCF_015345945.1 Tribolium madens
ACAATGTGTTTATAATTATAAAGTGGTGTGAAGAAAAAAGAGTTCTAAGATTGAAAGGTTGTGTGTAGAGCGTTTTATTAAAAATGTTATCATCTTACAAACAGTTTTTTTTTATAAAAGTCTATGAAGATAATTTTGGCAGTGCGGTAAAACTGTCACTTTACACTCGTCTGTGCGTAAAATGCTCAGGCGACTGTAAATACAGTCTTTCAATAGGTGTCAATTGTACGTTAATTTGACATTTACATGTCAGGAGGCCAAAAAGAAAATTAATTTATGTAACAACCGGAGGCAACCGAGTTGGATCAACGCACTGACCTGCGACAAGCTGGCATCGTATTGGAGCACCAACCCTCCGAAAACCACCATCAGAAACCCGAAAATAAACTGGAGCAACCCCAGACACAACAAGGATCCATCGTCACCCCCCACGATGATTTTCTCCAAAGATTTAACCGAACTGTTGGATTCTTGTGGAGATTTGCAGATGAGTTGATCGGTGGATAATTTTGATGAAACCGTATTTATCGAATTTTTATTGTCCGTGTTTTCGTCACTTTTCTGTATTTCCGTCATTTTTACACAATTTTGTTCTACTTAAGTAATTTTCACATCATTGTTTGTTGATGTTACATTAGACCACTGATCGGTTCACATAATAGTCGGGTTTTAAACGCGCGCGTTGAGGATCGGCCTGCGACTGTCTTAAGAGCAAGATTTTGCTTTGTTATGTCTGCTCTCTTCATCTATCAGTGGTGAAAGCTAATACCTGCGAGTTCAATTGGGGACATCGAAGACCACCACTTTTTTTCATCTTCAATTATCTGCAATTTCTATTAGTAAATCATCGATTATTGAACTCTAAGCAAAAATTTGATGATTCGTGCTGGTGCTGTGAAATTGCGTTATTTTGTAATATTTCATGGAACTAATCCTATTTTAACTGGCATTACGATTTCATCGCGGTTAGGAAGTGACAACCGTTTTCATCAAGACGAATTATTTGATTTCAATTTTTGGAAACCAAAAAGTCAGCTAGGACTACAATTTAAGAGTAGAAAAATGTATTTTTAATTGTCTTTTAATAAAAGAGTTAAGGATTTGTGGCAATTTGTGTATAACTTTACATCAGTCATGGTACTAACTAAAATCTGATAAATATTTTTTTCTACAATCTACAACTGTAAAATAAGTTTTTTCATGTTAATTTCGAAAGTAAAGTGTCCAATTACCTCCTTCATTTGTCAAAATTACAATAAAAATATAGTAAAACCTATCAGGGAGGTAAAAATTTTACCTCCCCCATAGAAACTGAAAAACATACAAAAAGATTTAATGGTAAAACTGGAGAAATTGTTAGTTTTGAAGTTTTTCTTGCTGGATCGTAGGAAAAATTATATGTATTACACTGGAGGAAGGTGCCTTTTCCTCCCAGGGTGGTTACTGTCTTCAACAAGTCTCGGTATTATTTAAGCTTTCCATTGGTCTAGTATTTTTGGTTTTACTTACTATTTATTTTAAAATAAATGTCGCAGTCGGTGAGGGTTTTTTTACGTTTTTTCTTCGAAATTATACATAACAAAAAGATGAAGTCTTAAAAGTAGTCGTATTTTTGAAGCTTAGATATTTATTGTTTGCGGGTGACATAATCTCGTATTATTTTTTTAAGTTTTTGTGATCAAACTTTTATTGTTGATTTAGACCGCATTGCATCACTGACAAAGAGAAATCTTCTGCATAGACAATTTGCGAACGTTTATGCTTGAGGAATAATAATGTCACTTCATTATCTATGTTTGTTGTCTTAGGAATAGTAACTTAAATTCAAGTCACACTTAATTTTGCAATTTATTTAGAGAAAATTTACTTAATAAACCTAGTTTTAGCGATACACAAGCTTTCATTTAACCATGCAGATAATCGTGTTAAAAGTAGACGGTTTTCGACGATTATTCTATTACGAAATGCATAAATTATTTCCTGTAATAATTTGTTCCGAAACGAATTTATTTCACTTCGAAGGTTTAATTCAAATGAAACGGAATTTGAAATTTAACAGGATTTATTACAAGTTCTTTGAACGATTTTTGGAAAAGGCAACACGACACGGAATTATTTTCTAAAGTTTTTACTTGTATGAAATTGGTCAACCATTACTTATTTACCACCTTCATGCTTGCTCATTTCCTCGCTAATTAGGTCTTCCCGGTCATTTGGTTGATGACAGTGCCAGAGGGCAAAAAAACAGTTTATGTCTATCCAATTAAATCCATCCTTTTGCGAGAAATATCGACATTGATACAGCCAACTTATTGTCATCATTTCAAAATTAAACAATCTTCAAGTCAATTTAATTACTCAACTCTAGCATTTAGGCGTTTAAACACCGTTAATGTCCTTCGCATGCTTTTGTCTTGCCATCAGTTACTCAAGGAGTGCCTGCAGGTGTTTGAAATAGTCCTAAAATCTGCTGTTTGTATATGAAAATAAAAGTTGTTTGCTTTTGTCAAATCCTTTCGAATTTTTTGTCGCCATTTATCACTTGTCGCAGGAATGTCACCACGTGAGTTACAGACACGTGCATCGTGGAACACATGTCTTTGCATATTACAATAAATACTTTCACTGTCGTTATGCAGCACGCCTGCATTTTTCTAGTAGGAAATATGGAATTACAATAACTTCGAAAGTGGTAACTGTAAACGACGTTTTTGTTGTAAAAAACGTTTCACTGGTGACGGAATGAATAAAATATAAGAAACGGTTACCTCGAAACACATATACATAAATGATTCGATTCGTGTAGCATACTCGCCGAAGCTATGACCACTTGTTTTCTTCTGGACGTTAATTAAAAAAA
Organism: Tribolium madens; assembly: GCF_015345945.1. Lineage (NCBI taxonomy): Eukaryota > Metazoa > Arthropoda > Insecta > Coleoptera > Tenebrionidae > Tribolium > Tribolium madens. The sequence continues at coordinate 6,535,824 of NW_025400984.1, forward strand.
TGAGAGAAAGTCAATGGAAACGGGTTTTCGGATGGAATTTCACTTTTGATGACCGTTTTGATAAATCGAGATTGATAGCAAGAGAAAAATATTTTCCGATGTTTTACATAGACAATTATCAAGTGGGGTTATTACGCTGGTTATTAACCAGAACGGATTATTCCGACTAATTGCAGTTATGCACAGGTTGTGTTTATGGAAAATAGTTCGGTGAGATTATTACAGGACGTGACGAACGACGATTTAATTACAATGTTGTGCAAGAAATCCTTTTTGAGGAAAGAAATGAAGAGAATTCTGGATTAGATTAAAGAGAGAGTTATTGAGGAAGTTTATCGCCACTTTTCAATTCATAAATGCACAGTTGCAATTTTTATTGCATCTATATTAGGACAAGTGATATTTTATTAGATTCTCGAAGCGACTTAGGCTTGGCTTAATGAAGTCCATGGGCATTCACCCGCATTGGCTTAAAAGGCAGTCAACTTTTTAAACACTCGACTATTGCAATTTATTTATTTGTATTCAGTATTATATAACGCAAGGTCTGATACTACATAATTATTAAATTACAAAATTATGTGGGAATCATCTTCCGAGGCGTTAATGTATTTTAATTTCTATTGTGCTACAGTTAGTAATTGCTATGAAAAATGTTGAGCAAAGTGAATAGTCGTATAATTTTCTGCTTAGTCGCTTTGTTATATTACTAGAATTTCTTTGAGCAAATTAGAAAATATGTTTGTAATGATGATAAGATTTTTTTCTTTTAATTCAAACAATTTCGCTATAATTTAAAAATCTGAATTGCATGAAATGTGAATAACTGTGAAAAAAATAAAAATAAAGTGAAAGAATACTACTCAAATAAAATAAAAGTGAAATAAAAAAATCAAATAATTGTATAAAGTAGCAATTTTAGAGTGAAGATTGTAGGTACACTTAACGATATCAACATACTCTATTTTCATTAAGTAGGTCTATATAAAGCAGTGATTATAATGTTAAACATTAATCGAAATGTTTTGTTTCGTAATCTTAAACCTAGTGTGAGTTTTTGGATTGGAAAATACAACAATTGGTAAATATTCGTTTTTTGTTGATGTTAAAACATGTAGTTTTTTAAAGGAATAAAATCACCAAAGATAAACAAAGAAATTGAATTTTGCGCTTTTAATGTTGGAATAACGTACATTATAAATATATAAATTTACGAGTAAACTGATTTTGCTAGCTTTACTTCTTGCTAATTTTAATGTTTTCATGGTATGTATGTATTTAAAAAATTAAAATTCATAAAATATCTAAACGAGAATTTGAAAAGCATGTACCTACATAATTAAATATAAAAGATATTTAATTGGAATTAGATATGCAATAAACAAGGTAATAGAATTTATACAGCCAGCAATATTGAAGCACCTAACTCTAGGTATACTGTTATATCTAGAAAGTAAGAATTCAAGTTTAAATAATTATTACTCCTATAAATTAATGCAACCAGCAGTACATTGATATTATTTGTTGTTCGAATGTGGCATGTTAGTTTTGGACCACTTGGTATAACTATAGAAGCGTTGGGTCAACACTTTATTGTATTTATGAGTGTAACAACGACATAAACGATGACTGCTTGTTTTAAAAGATTTTTCTTTTTATTATTAATTTGGTTTATTAGAGACTCTTTTTACATTTTTTTTAATGTAAAATGTTTTGATCGATTGATTAATAACAGTGAAACAGTGGAACCACCTGTATGTTTTAATTTTTTTTAAGTAATTTATGGCTGCTGTAGGTATATTTAGTTTTTCTGTTTACAACTATGTACCTATTTTTTTGAAATATTTTTTTTATTATTGACAGGAAGCAAAATGCTTCCTACACCCCTTGAAGGTCTTTTAATAAGTTTTCCGAATATGTATTTTAGAAACCATCTTAGATAAAATTATAAAATTTGGTACAGGTTTTATTCAAAGATCAAATGTCAAGTGGTGGGTATACGATATGGTGAAAAGTATCCTAACAATTTTGGCTGTAGCTTCTTGCCATTTTCAACAACAAATTTCATAGTTTCTTAAAAATGTCTCTTGCGTTGTTTTGATATAACTTACCGTTTTTAAGTAAAATCAATTTAAAATTTATGTTAGAGATTATAAACAGCTTTAAAATTAAACTCTTTTTACCTTATACCCCCTAATTTAGGACGCCTCTAACTAAAAAAAATCGACATTTGATTTTTGTATTCGTTTAGGTGTAAAGTCTGTCTATATTTTCTTGAATTTTATGGTGCAATATGGAGGCAATTGACTTTTTGGGTCTTCAGCGATTAAGAAACCCCAATCCTTCAATTGTTTCCTTCGAGATTGCTTCAACGGCCAGCTGGTTGCTTTGGCAAGTCAAAACTATAAAATCCAAGCAAATATAGGCAGATTTTATAAAGGTTATCACCTGCATCAAGTTTTGTAATTTTATTTGAAATGGATTCTGAAATATTGGGCTAAACTCTTTTAGGGAATGTAACTCCCTTACATTTTTCAATACATATTCATAGGAAATTTTTGTCTTAAAATTGAATATTTTATCACCTGCTTAAAATTGTGACAATAAAAACAGCCTGTTTAACACATTAAAAAAACAATGATGTTTATTTATTTTGAATGGTATTTTTATTTGTTTTTTACATAATACAATATTTTTATTTTACTTTGGTAAGTCGTTTACGTTTTCCTTGATGAAATCGATAAAATTGCTAACCCTGGTATAAACGGAGGGTGCTTTTTCCGACCCACATGGTGTGAAACCCCACGAAACAATCCCTATAACAGTACCATTCTGAGCCAATGGGCCACCACTGTCACCTGAACAGGCCCCCTCGCCATTAGATTTTGAGTGAGTGCAAATGTTTGATACTTCTGAAAGAGGATTTGCTTCACCGTCCAAAAGAGCATCAATTGCCGTTTTACAATCTGTAATCAAACAAAATTTAGAAAATTGCAAACAAAATGTTTAAGTCACTTCTGCTCATACCAGTATACTCTAAGATTGGGATAGTAACAGTTTGCAAATGGTTGGGCAAAACTGGGATAACTGTGGTAGAAGTAGACCCCCAACCCGTCAAAACTGAATCTCCGGAAGGCACCGAATCGGCTTCAGGTAAAACCACCGGTTTTACCAAATCGCCGAATTCCAACGGTTTCGCTAATTTAAGAAGAGCAACGTCGTTGGGACCTACACCTCCTGTAAAATTTGGATGGACGATTTTCTCCACGACTTGAATTTCTTGTCTTTCGTTGTTCTTTTCGTTCAGTTCGGTTATTCCAGCTACAATTTTATGTTCACCTATTTCAGGGACTTGAGTAACACAGTGGCCAGCTGTGAGAATGAATGTGGGGGAGATGATGGAGCCTCCACAGACGTGTTCGTAAACACCAAGGATTCCCCATTGGTATGAGATTTGGTAGGGGTACTGGCCTTCGGTGGCATCGTCGCCATGGATGACGCGAACACTAGGTTGGAAGAAACTACGACGGCCGATTTTAGGACCCGGGGAGGGTTTACCTAAACAAAAATTAAAATTATAAATGGGATTGGAGGTATGCTTGGTACTTACCCGAAGCAAGAGCAATGGTAACGACCAGCAAGAAAAATAGTTTCATTGTGAGGTGCATTATATTGTCTGGATTAGAGTTTAGACACTTATATAGATTTTTGGAGTTGATGAAATCTGATTTTTATCTGATTCCTATTGAACTATAATCAATATTTTGTGCTCGAGTATTAATGGTATTGTTAAAAAGTGGATACTCTTGAAGATAATAATTATCTTTTTTAAAGGTAGTCAGGAAATATCTTACTCAAATTAAATTTTGCTGTTTATTTCGGAAAAATTGCTAGTTTAAGTTTTAATTAGAGCCAAATAAGATAAAAGATAAAATTATAATTTTAAAAATTTATTGGACGGCTTATACAAAATGTTCTTACAACAAAAATTCTAATAAAATAATTTCTTAACTAAAAGATCACATTTCGTAACACTAAAATACTTCTGAATTAGACTTGTGAGGTATACTTAATTACTTTATAAAATTCGTCATTTTGTCACTCTCTAAAATCATATTGATCTGTACTTATCACAATCACTATTAATTATCACTATTTTGTATCGAAATCGATTCAGATTTTCCCGAATATCGTTTCAAGAGTTCATTCAATTCGAAATAAGTTTCACAATAAATAAAGTCTTTTGGTTGAACACCTTGAAAAGTACTTATGACACTTGGTTTCAAATTGTAGAACAAAATCGGTTGCTTCCTTTTATGAAAATCTTCAATTAGCGACTTGATACCTCTCGCTGCTGTAAAATCAGCACCCTGTATATGTCTCGCGTCTATAACAACGGGAATTGAACTCGAGCCTTGTTTAACTCCGGCTTTAGAGACCACAGTTCTGACATATTCGACTGAGGGAAAAGTCAGACTTCGGTCGGGGGTAATTAGGAGGTAGTCGCATCCCGAGTAGGCCTAAAATGAAATGTTTTCACTTAAATTTAACATTTTTTAAACTTACCGAGACTTTTTCCACATGAACTGAAGGCCGTGCTGTTGCATACAGAAGGAAAATTAAATTTATCCCAACTCCGACAACAATTCCGATTTCTAGACGTAAAAACAGACAACAAACGAATGTGGTACAGGCGGGGATTAAATCCGATTCTGCGAAAAACCGTTTAGGAGTGTTTAAAAGTTGTGTTGACTTACTTTTAGTCCGCCAAATTGGCTTGATGACGTGAAACTCAACCATAAACACTACCGCAGCTATGATGACAGCAGCTAAGGAAGCTTTGGGAATATAAGAGAAATAAGGAGTGAAGAGATGTAAGGATAGAATTACAATAATTCCAGTGTAGATCCCACCAAAAGTCGTTTTTACCCCACTAGCGTGATTGACAGCCCCCCGTGACAACGCCCCCGAGACAGGCATCGACTGGACGAAAGAACTCGCAATGTTGCAAATTCCCAAAGCTAACATTTCTTGCGTTGCGTCGATCGTTTTTCCATCAGCTGAAAAAAAAATTAATTTTCTCGCTTTGGGTTTTCCCAGACTCACCAAACACTTTAGCCAAGGCGATGTTTTCCAAAATTGACAATAAGGGCACCACAAGAAGTGCCGATCCGAGAGTCGAAGACATATCTATGAAATTGTAAGTGGTGTTGTCAATTTGCATTTCGAAGGGGGGTGGCTTAAACTCCGGGAGTCCGGGTTTAATGAATCCGGTGAGGATGAAAGGCTGTGAACCGTGCACTTCAAAGAAGTAGGCAAGAAGGGCCGACATAACAACCACGAGGATGTTACGCGCGGTTGAAATCAACCATATGAATTTGGTGGCGATATCGTGGATAGGGCGGCGTTCCTTGACATCCTGAGGGCCGATTTTGAAGTCTTTGATACTCTGGAAAAGAAAGGATATTATAGAGTAATTGTAGTTATAGAGCAACCACGTGGGATATTTTTAAAGTTTCAAGGCAATTTGACAAAGACATTATGATGTACTGACATAAAAACAATGAAAGTAGAAAAAAATTGGAAAAATTTTATGGTCACATTTGAACAAAAGTTGTAGTCTGAACTTATTCAGATCGTAAAAAGCAGCTATAAAATTCTCAGTATTTGAAAAATATTTACATAATTTTATGCACTGTTTTTGATCAAGATATTAAAAGCAGTAAAAAATTCAAATATGCAATAATTATTAAGTTTGGGTTAGACGTAGTATTTTATTACTATTGTTATAGAACAAAATGACTTGACTAATTTATTGGATAATTAAGGTATTGTGTGTTGACTTTTTTTGCAAATAAGTAAATTCATCCTATCTACAGAGGTGTTCCAGCTAACATTTGATTGATTGTTCGTATTTCTGCTATTATTTGTTTTCGTTAATTATGAGTACAGGAGTACTCTTTTTCATATAGTGTAATGTATTCTTAGTAAAATGGTTTATGTAAGATTGTTTCTTGAATGAAATTTTTTAATTACATTTCTTTCACTTCAAGGAAATCCCTCGAGCGATCATTTTAAATATTTTGAAGTAACATTACAATAATTCAAGGTAACACCAAGTGCTCACTTAACTTCTTTTTTTCGAAAATATCAAATTAAAATATTTTCATTGCAAAAAAGCAACTTTTTTGTATGTGTACTATTTCTCAATAAGAAAAAGATCGCATGCAACAATCGCTAATAATCAAGAATAAATGCATATAATAAAAGCTTCATTTTTATTTCCCCGCCCCACCACAAAAAAGCTGTTAAGTATACATGTAAAAGTCATTTAACAATTTTTTCAAAAAAAGGAAAAAAAATTATCCGTTCACTTTGAAGGCCACTTACCCTCAAAATCAGCAACACAGCCATGCAAGATAGCCCTAGAATACAGTCCCAGAGTCTGGTTTCCGTGATATGCTGGAAAATTTGTTCCCAAACTTGCAGAAAGTTTCCTCCTGGATAATCCAGACCTAATACGTCTTTGACTTGGGTTGTTGCAATGATGATGGCAGCCGCTGATGTGAAACCAATGGAAACCGGACCTGAGATGAAATCGATCAAAAAACCCAATTGGAGGAGTCCCATGAGGAATTCCACACAACCGCTGAGGAAACATAAAAGGACGGCACCACTGACACCCATGCCATGGGTGTTTTCACGGGTGAGGAGTCCAGCGATGGCTGTGGGTCCGATGGGGGATTCTCTGCAGCTGCCGAAAACGGTATAAACAAAGCAGGCCATGAAAGAGGAGTAAAGGCCTGCAAAAAATTAACAGTGTTAAAGTTCAATAGTGAATCATCAAATATTTTTATTAATATAAATATTATAAACAATTAAAAATTTGCGCTTCGCTAGATTTATATTGGATTTAATTATCAAGAGTTTAAAGATTTAAATATAAATTGAAATGTTATTTTAGGCCGTTTGACCTTAGCTTACTCAATAAAATCTACGTTTTAAAAAATTGCTAACGACGTAATCCTCCGGAAGACATTTCTCTATTCCTTACTACCACAGTAAAAGGATAGAGAAATGTTTTTTATTTTATATGAATTAAAAATTGTTAAGCAAGTTTGTCAAAAGTCACCTGTCTAACACAATTCTAATACCAATGTTTTTTGTGGGCTACATTGAAGTTTTTTAAACATTTCTTTAAATTAGTGTCAGTGATCTTTTATAAGAACAAATTATTAAACAAATTTTACTAGCGTATTTAAAACAAAATAAAGGCAAAAACTTTAAATTTTGTACTTTTAATCGTAGTTGTTAGTACTAATTTCAAAAAAATAAATTATAAGAGTCACACCAGATGTTCTAGCAGAGGAAAGCAGGTAAAAACGATCATTTGGGTCAACACCAATGTTTCTAAGTCCCATATTGTTTTTATTTGATCTTTACGATGGCATAAATTTTAATTACATGAAATCTAGTGCAAGATAATTTGCTAGTAATTCAAACATTTGAAAGACGGCAAAGACTTCTTTTTTTGGATAACATAAATTGCCAACCAACCTATTTGTGGTGGTAACCCTGCCACATTCGAATAAGCAATTCCCTGGGGTATCACCGTAAGCCCCACCGTCAACCCTGCAACCAAATCAGCGACGGCCGTGCTGATATTATATTTGGGCAGCCATCTTAAAATGGGCACCCTCTTGTAGACTAACTTCCTGGTACAACTCCTTCTCGCACGATTCTTCAACCATTTCGTAAAATCAGACGAAGAAGTTTTTCGTTCTTGTGATAGATCAAGAACGGTAATTCCCTTGGTGTCTTTCTCATCAAGATTTTCCCCAATCATGTAGGAAGTCAGGGTGACTTGACTCCCGGTAGTAGAGTTAGTGTCGTTCATGTTGTATTTGGTCATCATGCATTCCCAAGGTCATGGGTTGTTGTTGACATTCGGCTTAATTATTATTTGTGAGATTTAATTTCGGCATCTTCTGAAAAAAAAATTAGAATGTCATTGTGGTTCCCCTCAGTGGAAAAGATGAATTATTTATGGCTAGCTAGGGATACTAATATCACGGCCAATGTTAACTGTTAGTTATGTAACTGTAGCTGATGCAATACACGTTCTAATTGGGGTTTAGAAGATCGGGTTTAGGTAACTTTTGAGTGGGGGTAAAACGTGATAATGTAATCCAAGTCGAGCGAAAATTCAAAAAAATCGAAATTACTTTAACATTGCATTTGCATGATTGAAGTGAAAGTGAATTAAATGAATAAGTTTTTTTGTTTTTTTTGTCCAACATGGGAGTTTTAGCTAATAGGAGAATTAGGTCTAAGAGACATTTTTTTCTAGAGAAATTTTGTTCCAATGTTTATTACGGATAAGACACGTTTTGCAATACGTGAAGTCCGCCAAGTTTAGTTTTTGACATGTCTATTCCGGTTATTGAACCCTAGCAAATTTGTTTCAAAACTATTCTAGTCTAAACGAATTCAAAAAATTCATTTTTCCGGTATTTAGGTTAAAGCGACGCGACAAGGTCGCACATTTCATTGTTTTACACTAATTGAATATTGCTTGGAATTAATTGGGTTTAGAAAAGACGTGACTTTCACCGGATTGAACTTTCGATCAAATTTAATTACCATAACTGAAGTAATTGAAGGTTAATGTCTATGTTTTTTAATAATATTTTACTCAATTTAATTAAAAAATAAGTCGCTTGTATGTTTCGTGGACCCCACGTAGCATGTTGTCGTTCAATTTGTATTCAATTTTTTTGCATGGTAGTACCGGATGGTAAAACCAAAAAGTTGATTAATTTGTATAATTAAAGCATTCCATTTAATTTAATTAAAAACAAGAACAATGACTGGTCTTTAGCTTGGTTCACTCACAAGTCATAAAAAAGATGAGATGATGTGTATCCTTGAAATTAACACGCCAACTAGAAAAAAATATTTTGGATTTTTTAATTAATTTTTAAAAATTAAAGGGAAAGTCTCAACAATGCTGAAAAATTATTCTGAGAAAACAAAGACAAAATGGTATAAAAACTATACAATATATTTGGTTCCTCATAAAAATATTATTTGGAGACATGCTATGAATTTCTTTAAAATAAAATGTTAGGCCAAAAGTACAGAATATATTTTTTTTGGTGGGGAATTTATAAAAAATTCTTGAACAGTTCGATTGAGTTTTCAATTATATATTTTTTGGCCTACTACGGACTAAAATATATCATCGATTATTTGTTTAAATAGGGAATACTTCTTTTGTTTTTTTAAAACTCCACTTATGAATGCGAACTTTTAATTAGTGACAATAAGAAGGGTATGTTCTATTTAAAAAAAAAATGGTGGATGACGTCATATGTCAGACCGTAAGAGATTATAAGTATAAAAAATAAAAAACAAAGGATTTTTTTCCATACATTTCATGGAATTTTATTGCGTTTGACTAATTCTGCATATTTATAGAAAAAAGAAAAAGTGTATTATTTTCTAAAAATACAACTTAAAAAGTTATAAATTGTTAAGGGCAATAAAATTAGAATACAATAATAATTATTAAATCAAAAAATTGTTGATTATAAATACTTACAACGTAAAAAACATGAAGACAGACCAAAGAGAAAAATCGAGCAAATCAAAATAAAAGCAAACTCTGTAAACAAAAACTAACTGGAGAAACAAAATGAAGTAAGTAAATAAAAAGGTCATGGGTGGTATGTACTTAGTGGTTGTCGCGTCGAGAAAAATCAGGACGTTCCGCTTTGGTGCATTTTAATATAGGTCACTATACTATTTTGTTGCGATACTTCTTGAAATATGTCACTGTTTATGATATTTCCAGATTAATCAAAAATATTTAATTAAAGACAATACATATTAGCAATAAATGCAAGCAATAGAAAAAAGAGTTATAAAATAAAATTCTGTTTGGGAAATGACCCTGACACTGAGGAACTAGATTTCATGGTTACTCTTGGTTTAGCCTAAACCTTTCATTCTATACTTCTGTTTTAATCGGAGTTGCGGCACAATAAATCATAATTTTGCACGATTTGGAGTCAAAGGTCAAAAGCTTTCTCTTGGTCGTGAAAAAGCGTTTAAGTAATTCGCCGGTCAACATTCCGATGTTATTTTCTTTTGCGATTAAAACTTTTCCAACACTTGACTTGTTCCGCAATTACCAAATCAAAAACAATGTTTCTTATCGTTTTATTAGGAGGTTACTTGTTTTCGCGTCAAACATGTGCCACGTCAAATTTAAAAAAAATTGCGCATACGTGAAAAGTGTTAATAAAAATAGTAGTTTTCAAACGAGCGCTTGAAGAAAAACCAATTCGCTCTGGAAAGTGCGTCCTTTAACCTACTTAGAGGCGTCCTCGGCTTTGCCTCGTTTTTTCGCGATTCCGTCTAGCCGATGCACCTTGTGCCGTTTAGCCGATTTTAAGTCACTTACTTGCACCGAAAAACTTTCCACCCCAAGTCCACTTAAGTCAGATGTGTCCGAACTGCTTTCACGAGCTACTCGCAACCAACTTTGCCACTAGACTGAGCTAAACCGACTGGAAAGCACATGAGAATTGTTCGGTTTGCACCATAGAAGCAGATTTTTTTGTTAATTCAGCGAGGTTCATATCACGTGACCGATTAATTCGCTTACGAGTTGGCTTTTATGTGTTATTATGTTGTCAACGCCAAAATTTTCGGACAATTCGTACAGGAATTTCAATTATTGGGATTGATGGTGATGGTTCTTGGTAGAGATTGGATCTTTCTGAATAAAAGTGCTTGTGGTCAGTAACACGTGCCGTTATCTCAAACACTTAATGGAAATTTGATTGAATTTACATTGTCCAGGAAACGTAAGAAATTTCGTTTTTGCTACCTCTTTGTTCATGACTTAAGTCACTTCGTATATTTGTTGTAATTGATGGGTAGGTAATTACAGATTTCTTACGTCAAAAACCTGTTATTTTGATGTAGCTTCTCCAAAAAGTCCCTCATAAATCTACACACACATCATGGATTAAAAATTTAAACAATCTAGTCCACTAGAAAAGGAGTTAATGGAAATTTTTGCTCGACTTTGATATACATATATTGGAGTTTGCTTTGGTTCTGGGATGTTGCAGTGAGTCAAGTGATTGGAATTTAAAATTTAGTATAAAATCGTTACGTCTTTGTAATTACAACTTCCTCACGATAAGAAACTTGTAATTTTGTATGACGTCGGATCTGAGTTGTTTGCGAAGTTGATCATATGACTGAAAAATCAAAATGTTAATTTAACAAGATACAAGAATGATAATAAAAATTTATTGACTGAAAAGGAATAAAATAAATATAACACGAGATGTTTTTAAATAATGTCATAAAGATTAACATTTATTAAAATAATTTAAATTTAAAATAGTTTTAAGGAATTGCTACTGGTAAAAACAATGTAGCAATAAACATCAGCGTAACATATTAGGTAAGTATTTATGATTATCTTAATTGAAAAGTTTAATAGGTGTTCTTTTATTTAAAAAAAAATATAACGTCACACCACAGCTTCCTCATTTGTAAATTTAAGTTAAATGAAGTAGGTATACTATATAAAAAAAATAAAAAATATCTTCTTCAGATTGTCTTCGATCTTTTTCGTAACTCAAAAATTTCCCCTCAAACTAATTTAAAGGTTTTCTATGCAGAAATTTAAAGAACTGAAAATAGCAATTTTATATGACCAAAATAACATTTACGCAAAACCGGAGCAAAATACACTTTTTGGGTCACCTGCTGTTGAAACTCTTTCCGGTTAAAACACTTATGTAGAAGTGTGTATCACCAAAAGTACATTCAATTCAAAATTTATGACTTTGTCTCTGTAAGTAACAATGTTGTCTCCGACATCTTTGTCCTCTCAAAATTCGTGGAATATTTTATCCAAATATAAACTACTGTTTGATGGACCATAAAAACCACAAAGAAATAGACAATTAGTTTTTTCCTGTCGTTTTATTGTCATTACATGCCATCAAATGGTAACCATTTGAATACAAAAATTGAACAATTTAAGGTTTTTGTATTTCCAGAGTATTGTAGAATTAATTTCTACAGATTTTGCTAGACTGTTTGGTGGCGTTTTCAAGTTAGACTTTGTACTTTTTATTGCTTTTTAATTTCCTGACTTAGATCAAGATTCAACTGGAAAATATCCACGTGACTTGTTATGCTAATTGATTTTTTATGGCTATTGTACTAGAAGTTTTGGAAGTTTTTCGTTTGAATATTTTATATTATAAGAGCAAAGAGCAAAATCTGACCTTCTCGGAATTAACTGTAACGTGAAGAAATAAATAAAAAAAATCATATAATTTATTTTTAATATTTAATACAATAAATATGTGGTACAAAAACAATGTTACACATTTATAAATAAATTGCAAAAGTCAGTTTAGCATAATTAGAAGAAAAATACTAAAATAAAATTATGCAAGAAATAAAAAAGTCAACAACGTGACCTCTTAAAGGCACAGACCATAACAAACATGTTTGCCAAAAAGATATAAATTAAATAGAAGAAAAAAGTTTATGGCCCCAATGAATTATTAATAAATTCTTTTCATTTTTTTGCATATCAGTGGTCGGATATAAACACTAAATAGGGTCTAACTGTAAAATTACATAAGAGGCTTCAAAATGGCCCCTTGGGGAATTCTTTAAACTTCCATGTTGTTTATTCAGACGTTACACTACAATAATTCCTAAAAATCTGACACTGAAATTTGCAAAAAACAATTTCGGCCAGTCATCTAATGAAAAACATCACTTGAAGTAGGTATCCCATGAGCGCATCAATGGTCGGAACCAATAAACCAAGGTGAATGTTACGGTCACCATTAAAATAGTCTATAAAATTTTCCGACCTTGATTATGTAATTTGCCCAATTGGGCCGGTTTGGAAATTGACCACAATGATTGGAATTGCATGGTGAAAGGATAATTCCTTGCAATTTTCTGCATGAAATTCGCCGAGTCCCTGGTAAGGCCGTTATGGTGACAGCGTCCATTTCTTCCGGATGAAAAGTAAAAGGACGATTCAGAGTTAATGACAAAGATTTACTCAGCTATTTGAATACAATACTTGGGGTTATGTAATGGTATTACGTAATGGTGGTTGATTGAATTTCGCGTTTTTGCTCTGAGTTTTCGATTGGTTGACTAATACCCAATTATTTTGCTAAACGGTTTTTATTACCGGCTTATTAATTTTTTGTGAGGAAATAACAACTCTAAATTTGGTACTGTGGAGATTTCAACGCAGATTGGGGACTGGAAACCAGTGCATTCACCTCGAAGTGCATTTGCAAATTCATCATTAAATAAATCAAAATAATATATACCTAAATGTATTTCTGGTTGTCGCAACCTTAGAAGTATATTTTTTATTATTTTAATACACGTTTTAAAATTTAAAAATCATCATCGCTGTTATCGTTCAATTTATTTCCAGCCGGTTTTCCCGATTGTACTCTTTTAGCCATCTCCATCCCCGACAATTCCAACCCCAAGGACTCATCATCCGATTGAATCAACTCCGACTCGTCTTTATCAATAAACAGTTCGTCATCTTCCGAATCCGAGCTCAAAGACGGCGTTGCTGACATCGGTGGTTGCATTCCACCATAAACTTTAGCCGTTTTTGCAGTTCTCGACCTCCCTGAAAATCGTTTTATAAATCATTTTATAACTTACAAACCCACCCCCAGTGCTCGCCCTTGGCCTTTCTTGTTTTTGTCTCGTCTCGCTCTCTTCCAACTCCAAAAATGCCTCAGTTCCGCCCTCCAACGGAATAGTTTCGATTCTAGGCGAAACCATTTGGAGTTGTTTTTCTAATTGTTGGCGCTCTGTTTCGGTTACTAGCCGTTCTAGTTGGTTCAGAATGCGCACTCTGGTGGAGTATTGGACAAACAATTGTTCGAGTTCGGCCTCAAGAGCGGTAAACTCTTCCATAAAGGCCGGTCTGACTTTTTTTAACGTTTGGAGGCGTTTCTCGTAACGGTCAATTTCGACTTTTCTGCGTTCGATTTTGTTGTCCAAGCTCGCTTCAGTTGCGGAGACATTATCGATGAGTTGCCTACTTTCATCAATTTCGGTTTTAAGGGCTTCTATTGCTTTTTTAATTCCGGATTCGACTTCGTTGAGTTCGTATTGGCGGCCAACACTTTTGTGTCTCGCGGCCTATAAAGTCAAAATTAAAATGAAAATCGTAAAATAGTCTTTCATTACCCTCAATTCCACTTCTTTACCCAACAAATCGAAAAGTGTGGCACCCGTAGTTGTTATTTCACTTGCCAATTGTCTCGACAATTTTAATTCGTTTATCTGCAAAACAATACATGGGGTTCGGTCCAAGTCACCCCAGCCGATAACACCTAAACTTACTTTTTTTTTCAAAAACTAAATTTTCAAATAATACTATTCATTCCTGGCTTTCTTAGTAAATGCATCAACTTTTTTTGGCACATCCGGTGTAGCCGGAAATGTTACCAAATTTAGTTTTTCAACTGGAACACCTATGTTTTTTTGCTCGAAACAATAATAATTGGTATGAAAAATACGGTGAACAACTATTTATTACATTTTACTTTACATAATGCACTCAGAAAACAATTTAAATTTTTGAATTTTATTGCCAATTTTGCAACGTAGGCGGATTTTACTTGTCAAGGTAAACAAAAACACAATTAGCCCGTCACACCAAACTTTTATTTTAATGCACAACGCGTTTCAACCACAAAGTGGTCATCCTCAGGTGAGGTCAAGGTCAAGGTATTCATGCAAAAAGCAATATGCTTGGATACCGTTTTGTTGTTATTTTGACAAAGCCTAATTTGTCAAAAAATCTTATTGAGATCTTTAATAATAGATGATATTAATTACGACAAATTGGTAGATCAGCTTAAAGTGTTTTTCAAGTGCAATAAAAAAAGGAGCGGAAGCCAAAAGACAGTATAGAGAAAAATACCCAAATCATTGGATATTTAGTCGAATTGAAAAACAAATGAGACAAACAGGTTCGCTTCTTAAAACTAAAAAACCTGTGCTTCTTAATGAGGAACAAGAAAATAGAAATCTGAATGTTTTGTTATCAGTCGAAGAAAATCTAAGTGTTTTCATAAGAGAACTCGCTCATCAACTGACAAAGTAGATTTGTCAAACCAGCAATTTAACTGTATCCAAGCATTTTTTTATGCACACCTTTCCTTTAAAATTAAAAATTAGGCTACAGGACCAATTTCCTTATAAAATTCTAAGATTTGAAATGTTTTTTGATTGCATTGTGTTACGCAAAATGTAATAAATAGTGGTTTACCGTATTTTTCATGCCAATTATTATTGTTTCGATGAAAAAAACATAGGTGTTCTATTTGAAAAACTAAATTTGGTAGCATTTCCGGCAACACCGGATGTGCTAAAAAATTTGATACATTTATTAAGAAAGCCAAGAATTAATATTATTACTTAAATATTTACTTTTTGAAAAAAAGAAGTAAGTGTAGGTGCGACTTGGACCGAACAGCCTGTATGTATCAGTGGTGCATTGAGAGGGGGGCTTAGGGGTTAACCTTTTTACTTTTTTTATTTTGTAAATTGCGGCAAAACTGTACCTTAAACGTTATAATGTTTTTATGCATACATATGTAAAATGTTTCGAGAAATCGATTGACGTCGCGAAAACTGCAAAATTCTTGATCGTTTAAAAGTTATAGTTAAATTAATATTTTGGATATTTTTGACTTTATCAGCAATTTTCTCAATAACTATTTTTACCGTAGTTATTAGGAATAAACCGCTCCGGTTACCGAAAATCGACCAAAATTTCGACAAAAATCGAAAAAAATAAAAATTTTAAAACTGAACCATTATTCGTGCATTGTAACCCCCTTTAAACTATCTCTGGCTGCGCCACTTGTGTGTATAGTTGGTTGCCCGGCCGTAACACATGTGATTACCTTATCAGTTAAATCAAAATCTTTCAAACTTAACATTTCTTCTTCAAAATGTTCATCTTCCTTATCTTCCAAATTCATATTCAAAGCTTCATACAAGAGGGAGGTTATTTTTAACAATTCTTTGACAGCGTAACCATCAGCTTGATACAACCTTTTTGTATTCAACCTGATGTTGGCTTTGAGGGCCATAAATTGTGCCGCGTTTCGAATCAGGTTTACTCGATCATCTTCAGTATCAATCTCTGATGGTATATCGACGTCGGGGTCGAAACGTTTTGATAACCAAACCAATAAATCAGCAACAAGAGGAAAATTAGGTGTGCGAAAACTTTCCATTGAAATTAATGATGGGTAGCCTAAAGCTCGCATCATTTCAAGAAAATCTACAAGAAATAATCAGTATTGAAACATATTTTTAGCAGAAACTTACTTCGTACGTCTCTGAATGACATTTTTGTATCTTTTGTTTTTATTTAACGGTTGCTTAGTAACGTGTTACGCATGGCTGGGAAAAAGGGGGATGATCAGAGTAGGCATCGATTAATAAAATAACTTTATTACACCAAAATAATAAATACAAAAATTAATAAATAACACATATCACCCATCATGGCAGTATTTTAGCCGGTACTTTAAAAAAATCCAGTCGAAAATTTTTCGAAACAATTAAATTAAATTAAAACTAAGTCAGGTCAAGTCATGTCTCAGGTACTGTCAAGTTGCGTCTAAGAAAAGGTCTGGGAAGTTCACTGGAGCAGGAAATGTTTAGATTGACATCAGGAAGTACCATTATGTCTAGTTCCTCTTCCGTGGCGTTGTAAACCAGCCATTTTGAGTCTCCCGGTAGTACCTCTAGGTCTACTAGCCTTACTTCATCATTGGTACCACCTTCTTCAAGTTCTAAATCCCCTTCACGTTGTGAAACATGTAATTGAACAGTTGCTCCGCTCGGATCTAAATATTCCTGCCCTTTCACACTTGAAATTTTCACAAATTTAGTACCACCGGACTGCTTTTTGGGAGTGTAGAAGTCTATTTTGTCGTGTTCGTCATTAGTCGAGAGTTTTTCCACATGACCTGTCGCGTATTGTTTAAAAGGTCGTGGCAAATCGTCTTGGTCCCCAAAATTAGAAGAACTCGAGTAGACATCGCTGTAAAGTCTGTCGAAAACATCGTCTTGGGGTCGCCGTTTCGAATAAACGTAGTTGTTTGAGTAAATGTAAGGTCTTTTTGAGGTTGTAAAAGGCTGGTCTTCGTATTTACTTTGGTAGTAATTTTGAGGTCGAAAAACTGAGTAGTCGTCACTGTAAAAGTTTTGTTTGGTCGTCGTGTCGTAAGTATCAAGTGGGCGTCGGGTACGTCTGGTCGGTTTAGGAGTTGTTGGGGGATAGTACTGAATTTTAATATTGACTTGGAACGGTTTTGGAGTTGGAATAGGAGTTGTCGATTCGCCTACAACTCCAAATAAGTAAGTCACGTCAGGTCTAGTCGTCCGTCTGTCATTGTAACTGTCAAAAGTCGGTCGTTGAGGTATGTCATTTGGTATGTTACCGTAATTGTTAGTGTAAGTCTGTTTTGTCTGTACTTTAACCGTGTGAGTTGTCGTGTTGTAAACTTTGACCTTGACGGGAGTTGCAACTTTAGGTTTTTTGGTAGTACGTTTCAACTTCCGTCTCTTCTTCCCTTGTCTTCGCACCTCATTCAAATCCTCTTCAATCCAAGGTGACAAGTCGAAATTGTCAAGCACAGGATTGTCACATGACAATCGGGAGTTGCGAAAACTATCAACTGTCAGAAAAACAAAAGGTTGGATAGTTTCAATCTCTGTCAAAGTTTGACAAAGTACATGGGCAAGGGTCACGTGACGGATCTGTTGGAGTTGCGCAGGAGTGAAACTCGATTCAAATCCGCCATTTTCATACCAGAATCGGTCACCTTTCCGCAAATTTAGGAACTGTTGGGCAATGATACACGCAAAAGTGGGGCCAACGATGCCTCCTCGGACCGGTTTCTCGGCTAAACCCCCCGAAAACAAATCGATGTCGTCGATATGTTCGTAAAGACTTTCGAAACGGTGGACTGTGTCCGGGTTCATAATTTTTTCCAAATCTTTCCACGATTTAATAGGGCTTAAACCGCACGGTTCACGCCAAGAAGTATATGGGGGAAGACCATGGTCGCGCCCCCTTTGAATATTAATAGCGGCGAGGTCCATTCCGAAGGGGAATCCCCGGGATTGAAACAAATGGTTCGTGAGTTCCTCGCAAATGAACTCATCACGTCTTTGCGACGGTTGGTTGCAAAAGCCGAGCAAAAGCCGGTCTAATGATCCCAAACTCCAGATGTTTTCCACGTTTTCTTGCTCCTCATGGAGGGTCACATCTACAATTTTTTACTTAATTCCTAAAAATTAGTAATTTATTGGGCACTTACTATTAAAGAGTGGCCGGTGCTTGGTATCAAACCTAACAAAAGAATTTTGTACCATACTGTGCCCAAACCGGAAAGCTGCACTCCCAAAGGCATTTGCAACTTCTGGATTAACCCGATCGTCATAACTGGAGTAATACCCTTTTCGTTCCAACTTCAACTCAAACAAATCAACAACTTCCGGACCTAGAACAATGGGAAGGAACTCCCGGTACGTCACATGTTGGATAATCGCAACCACGATTCTTCTCGTCTCTTGATACACTTTTTCGTCACTCCAGTGCGGGTTGATTTGCCCCAAAACCGTTGCTAATCGATTGTGGTACCTCAGAAACACAGTATGGAGGGCTGTAAGCCCCGGCTGTTCGCTGAGTCGGCCATCACCCCCTTGGAGACAGTCACTAGTGACGGCTCCTGATCGGCAGAGTTCCCCGCCTGGAGGATCAGGGGGTTGGAGAGGTTCGCGCCCTTGTGGACGGCCATAGTGAAGTTTCCCTTTGCGAAAAACGCGCATTGAGTCGGATGTTTCGATGTCACTGCCGTAAATAGGGGAAGCGTCGAGGTATGAAGTGACTTGGTTGATTTGCTCGCGCCAACCTAGATCACAGTCAATGCGGGTAGAAGGAGCACTTCGGATGAATTCAATGCAGCGGAGGCCGAAAGGGGAGAGGAACCAGTCGTCGGGGGATACTTCGATTGGCAGGCAACTTGGGTGCTAAAAAGGGTTTCACAAAATTATCAAGTTGACAAAATTAACAAAAAAGGGATTTCTGATTGAACTAATTATTTCCTAAAAAAACATTTTCTTATCTATTGGATAAAGTTTTTGAATAAATTCTAAAATCAAGTTTACTCCAAAGTTATGTTACTCTAATTACACTAGTCAACAAGCATTTGTGACTGAGAAGAAAACAGTTATTTTTTGTTCAATTCTATGTGCTAAACTCAAAAATGATAAAGAAAATTTCATAGCACGTCAGATTTTAAAATTAGGCATTTTGAGATATCATATATAAGTATGTTCGACAAAATCGCCGAAAAACCAAACAGTTAAAATTCATTTTTTCCATTCTCATTAAAAAAAAAAAATTCCCCAAATTTGGGTGCCATTAGTGACGAGGGGAAAGGTTCCACCAGGATATATTGACGATGGAAAAGAGGTACCAAGGGAGATGGGGGATTACTGCTGGTTCCCGATAAGAGAAGTTAAAACACCCTACAAAAGAAAGTCAGTTTTTGCAAAAAACTCATCTACAACAGATTTATGTTAGAATCTTATACATCTTTCAACATTGTTTTTGTTTAGTAAATAAATTAATTTCTTTCGTCGTCTATTTAATTAATTTCTATTTGAAATGAACAATTTTTACGATAAAATTTGAGAAAACTATTTTCCTGTAACTTAAAATCTGTACGTGATGGAGAATTTTTCTTATCAAATTCGTAATTAGGGATGTTAATGTACCCTGATCCACGTGTCAATAGATCAATCACATTAAAAAAAATTTGTTGGGTAATGTTACCTAAGAATTCTATAAGTCTGTGAAGTTACTTATATGTTTTTTTTTTATAATAAGAACATCGTATCATTCTTTTTGTAGGAATATATCAGGCTAGCTTGAATAAAACATAAATATTTTACCGTGAGCTCTGGTGGGAGAAGGGCTTGTCCTCCTCTGTGGCAGCACCTGGGAACCGTCCCATTGAAGCTTCGCGATTTGACAGTTGACACCAGATCGTGGTCGATCAGTTGCCCCCATTGCATAAACATGAGACTGACCGTTGGTACTTCAAAATTCTTGTCGCGGTGGATCCTGGTACTGATTTCCCTAGCAGATGGTAACTTGTTTCCGAAAACGGACCGGCGAGGTGCTTGGATGCCGTCTTCGTAGACCGGTTGTAGGAACCTTTGCATGGGTAGTAGCGAAGAACCTCTCCATGGTTTATTAAAGTTGTTGCAGGTACCATCGGCTGTTCGGTACCTTCGGGAGGCCGCAGGACACCTAGGGGTGCCCCTCAATGGACACACATCCTCCCGGAGTCTCGTGTCGAAACTGCCGGCGGCTTGTCGACTCACATTTTCCGGATAACTGAAATCGGGAACATTCAGTTTCTCGTTCCACTGACCGAGTCGTGTTTGAGACTGGACCGGGTTGTAGAAAATCGTTTAATAAAAGTGTCCCAGTCCCCACCCGGTGTAGAAATCAGTCCCACTCCCAAGGAAGAGTTTATCAGGAAGACGCTTTCTTTTCTTTCTTTACAAGGAACTCGCGGGATTTACATAATGATGGGTGGATTTCTGGGGCGATTAAACGGTTTACCATAAACGATCCGATTTGGTTTGGTTACGGTAGTTCGGTAAAGATCCATATTCATTATATCACCAAATTGGATTTTTCCGGTCTGATTACTTACGTTTCTGCAAGTCGTTTAGTGGCTTCCAGGGAGGCGTAACCGAAATTTGACAAGTCGATAGCTTTTTTGATAGGGGCTCCAAAATTCGCAACGTGGTGAGCCGGCTCTTTTGCATCCAAATACAAGCCTGCAATCGATTTTGGTAAATCACAGTGAAAGTGACACACTTCCAGTGGACTTGTTTACAAATTTTGATTAGAAGTGGTTTTGTTTTGTGATGAAAGTGGGTTCTTCTTTAAACAAAATCTATGGAAAATGCTGATTTCTAATCTAATGTGAAAATATGAAATTCTTTTAAATTGCTTTTGTTTTAGTAAAATTAATTAATAAACAAACTAATACGATATAGTAGGAAATGTCTGGGATTTTTTTCCGGAAACAAAGTTAATGTAAATTTCTCCAAGGGAAAATGAGGCAATTTTTGTTATTTTTGGTTCTGTTCTTTGTTTTCAAAATCCTATTATAATTCATAGGTTCATTCTGTGAATAAATGAAAGTAACCTTTTGTTTACATGATTAGTTGGTTATAAATGTACAGGAAAAACTTGCAGTCAACAATGAGTAATTTAATTAATATTTTCCTTGTTTGTAATGTTGAAAGAGAAATTTTCCTGAGTAAACATCCGAGAGTGTTGATACCATCTGCCCATCACCGAATTTGCAACTTACCCATTTTGTACCATTTCGGTTCTTTGACCTCGATAAGTTCTTGCATGGCCCTGATCCCATAGTCGACCGCATCATCCAACTCCCTCTTATCAATTTTGTAGTAGCTTTCACTCTTGCTATTATCATCGCTTTCGTTTTCCTTAACTGCGTCGTTCTTTTCGAAATAGTCGCTTTCTTTCCTTTTGGTCAAGTTATGTGGGTCGTCGTTAGTCCATTGGTCGTGTGGTAATGTCGTTGTCAGTAAAACGTCCGTGAGTATCATCGTCCATAGCGCAATTCTGGAACCAAAAATGGGAAGTTGGACAAATGTCGAAATTTTACCATTTTGTACCTCATTTTAACACACACGGATGTCAAGTTAAAAACTGAACGGAGATCTCGAGGATCGAGAGAGTCGTATTGAGGAATACAGTTATAATTGTTAATTTATATACCTCGAGGACGTTTTGGTCTTTTTTGCAAAGCCGCTTTTCGGAGTATCACGAACAACGGCATGTGTGAAAGAGGTTTGGTTCTAACAACGATGGGTCTTAATGATGCTGACTTGGAACTTTGTTTACAAGTGCTAAGATCTAGTACATTTGAAAGAAAAGTACTTATTGCAGGTGTTGAGGTGCACTTTTTTATTATTTAATTTTTTTTCTAATGTTGGCAATCAGATTTTTCGATGCCAAAGCAACACTTAACTTTTATTTGCTAGTTAACATTTCTGACAAAAAACTGAATGAACCTCGACCTAAAAAAAGAAAAAAAGAACACAAATAAACGTAAAAACTACAACTTGTAAAACCTAGAAGTAACCAAACTCAATTCTAAAAGTTGAGAAGGATTTGTGAATACAACTCTTCAACTTTTGTATAATAAATAAAGTCGACTTGTATCTAAAAAGTGAGGAAATATGAAGAAAGAAGGACTAATTAATTGAACAAGGTGTTTTA
This sequence comes from Tribolium madens, assembly GCF_015345945.1. Classification (NCBI taxonomy): domain Eukaryota; kingdom Metazoa; phylum Arthropoda; class Insecta; order Coleoptera; family Tenebrionidae; genus Tribolium; species Tribolium madens. The sequence continues at coordinate 6,558,289 of NW_025400984.1, forward strand.
AAAATTTAAAACGGTACATTAATAGCATTAATGGAAGACGCAAAAAAATATCTAGCAATAATGCTGACAGCTGTCCACTTGAAAAAAATTAATGTAGTTTACTTTACATCCTTTAATTATACATAGATGGGATGTGATATTAGCTCATCTGAAGATTGCATATAAAATTGCCTCAGAAAGAATGCACCTTCGATGCATGGTAATAAATAAAAAAGTCGTTTAATGTTAATGGTCATCCCGCATTTAATCTTGCGATTTGAAAGTGTCAGTCCGTGCACCACTCATGTAATAATAATAGAAAGGCATAATTTTCTTGAAAGTCACGGTTGCATCCATCATCGAGTTGCATTTAGAAAGTTCAAGACTAAATTTTTACAAGGGTGTCGTATTTAAGGTCAGTTTCTCGAAATCAAGGTTAATATCTCAAGTGGACAAGTGCAAAAGAAAGTTGTACCCATCGAAGAGAAAGCAAAATCGCATTAGAAATCGCCGGATAAATACAATAATCACCCAAACTCACTTTAAATTCGTTTATTCTCCTTGGCCGCCTTCTCCTCCTGCTTCAATCTGCTGATGGCATGCACGGAGCCGAAGAGGACTTTAGCGGTGACTTGGATGTTGCGCTGTTTGTTGCTTTCAGGATGGTTCCTGTCGCTTATGCTGCCTGTTATTGGAGCTGGATAAGTGTTATTGTTCGCGTCTCGCAACGTGCATGACTTACAGTTTTCGGGCATCTTCATTGGATGTTCGGTTAGCTGAAATGAGCGCTTTTTCAGATAGATTAACGTTTTTTCAGGCGTAATCGCACTTCCGCGCAATTACAGAAATTACATGACCCGAATCCGAGAGAGATGTGCTTCTAATTTAGGTTTGAGAGGCAGCGACATTTTTTGAATTTTTTTACAAAAAAATTATAAGAAATAACAAGGACGTACTTGAATGGAAACAAACGCTCCATTAATTTTCCTCGCTCTTAATAAGAATGACAACCTTTATTATAGTTGAGAATTTTCTAAACGGTAAAGAAGAATTTATTCCGCTTCTTAAAAGTTATCAATTATCTTTTCATTGTTTATTTATTTTATTTTAGTAGGGTAATTAGTGTACGTTTCCAAATGAATATTGGATTGTTCACTGTTCTACTTTTGATATATTTGAATTTTATCTACGAAAATTATCACCTTCGAACATTTTGCTTAGTTATTATTTTATAACAGACCATGAAGTTTGTTTTCTAATTTAATTCAATTAATTAAAAAAAAATAGAGGTTCTTCGGATATCTAGTATAATAAATAATCTAAAATTGGTTTGTTCCATTTTTGCCAATACCAAATAAATAAAAAAGATGAATAACTTTCACTAATTTTTTAAGATTCTGAAACTTTGTTTTATAATTTCAACAATAATAACACAATAGAAGAACACAATGGCCAATTTATTGATACTTCATATACCCGGATTTTTTCCTTTAAGCTAGTATCTAAATGAATTTTCAAAAGCGTTTGCTAGTTAATTGTAGTGCTTAGATATAAATGTCCGATTAATACACGAGTTAATTAAGATTAAAAAATGGATATAAAATGAAAAAAGAAAAAAAATCTTTATTGTGTAAAAAAATTAAAAAAAGAAATTAATTTTTTATTATTTCTTATTTCTATTTTGGTATTTTTTCACCTATTAAACTCATCTTTGGAATTCAATTGAAAGTTCTAAATTTGTGTTTGTTTCTTATAACGGGCCCAGTTGCACTTTTCAAAAACTTGCCTTTTACACAGCTTTGCAACATAAACCTGAAATATCTTACAATCATTCTACTTTTCAGACGTGTTTATTTTATGCACAGTTAATTTTTATTCCACTTTGTCATAATTAAGTCTTAATTATTGATCACCAACTGTCTTGAAAGGTTGCAACATTTTGGAATTTCAGTATGTCAACCGTTATTTTCCTATTAAAAAAACCAAATTCAAATTATCAAGACTGAGAATTAAATTTATTTTCTAAAGGCAATGATTTGTAACAATTGCTATCAATATTCGAAAGTCTAGAATGACCATCGCGTTTTATTAGGTGTGTCTGTAGTACATCATAACTTTCCTAAATAATAAACTAGATAAAAATGTTACCAAATAATTGCAAAACTGAGAAGCCAGAAAAAAATGGTTCAAAAATTAACAATGATGGTACTCACCTTTTGTTAGTACTTAATAACCACAGCAAGCATAGCAAGAGCACGAAATGTGTAACAGGATAGCCAGTATCTGAGTAGAATGAGGCGGGTACTACCGACACACTGACTGAATGAACTGGTACCAGCGTGTACAACGTCTAGTCTGCGATATTTCGAATACACTCAATCACCTGCGGTTCCATTCTTCGGATTTGCTTAGGCACTCTCTATTTTGTGGCCAGAGGTGAAAGGTTCAGACGCGAGGTACCACCGCGTCGAAAAAAATCACTTTGAAAGTAAAAATAGAGACCCTCTGGAAATATCGACACACTTAAACGAAAGTAGTACCTGAAAATCGAGAAAAATTTCCGCGGATCGCATCCATCTGGGTCACGGGGTTAGCCGGTGTTGGGTCACTACTCCCACCGGTTAATGATTGTACACTCGTTCTAGGCGGAATTATTAAGACGGCTACTGGGCAAGAGACGGTGACGTCGTCTGTGACCAATCTAACTGGGCTACTGGTTATGGTTCATGGACTATACCGGGTCCAGCAAAAAAGTAACAACGGTCTTCAAACGATTTTTGGCAGAGGAAACGGTACCAAATTGGGTTTTTACAACTGAAGAGTACCGTAGTACCAGAGAATTAGAAGATAGGATTTGAGCAATGCTCTTGCTGGGCAAAGATCAGTTTTTTATAATAAAATAAAGATTTCACTGTACTCAAGAGAGGACGTTATAAAAATTGTTGCTTTTTAGTAAAATTGTTTTTAAATTATGATTAAAGCACCAAGACAAAGATTATTTAGATGTACCGCCAACGAAAAGTACCTACTCATCATACACTCAAAATATATTGCTAAAACTGTAATTACTTATTATATTTATTTTCAAGTAATTATTTTGTTTTATTATTCCAGTGTCTAGTACTTTTTTCAAATTTATTATAAATTTCCATAGGTATGTTTTTTTTTTATATTTCTTTTTCAATAGATTCTTACTAATATTGTTACGTTTTATGACTTCAATGTCACAATTTTTTTATTTTGAAGAGCTTGCGTTTTTTGAATAGATTCGACCGTACTCGTATCCTAGATGTGGGCGTATTTTAATCTCCGTGTCTTTGATTTTCTTGTTTCAAAGCTTCTAATCCATTTATTTAGTATCCGGAAGATTTTGTCGGGGTTCAATATCGTGTGCGTCAGACCAAACACTTCCATTGATCCAATTTCGGAAACCGATTTGTTTCAAAGAAAGGGAATTACTTTGCATCAAGGGATAAAACAAACACGATTTTTCTTTTATTGAAGTTTATTATCTCAAGTATTACCACATTACATATTTAAAATTACAAGGTTTAATTGAAGTATCTTTTACTAATATTAATTTCTTTTCATATAAATAAAAAGGAAACTTTGAAGAATCCCAACCAACAATACGACACGTCTTCCCTTGGAAATTAGTGCAGGAGTAAAGAAGTCAAATCCTTTCGATAATACTTAGAGTTAAGAAATTAGTCTATTAGATAACAATTATTAAGACATTAGTGTTACAACTTTTTTCTAAGTGAAGAGTGATATTTTTGTGGGGAGGTAATTATTGAACGCACTGCTTTGATTATTAGGTGTCATACATTAATAGAACCTATACTAATTTAAATATTAAGTTTGATTATCATAATATATTTTTTAACTACGGGTTCTATTATTATTAATTTAAATTTGATAATATTACTTTAAAAAACACATGACGTGTTTAACTTTTAGTCTAATTTTAGTTATATTCATTAAAACTAGTCCAGCTGACTGGAATAGATTACAACATTTAAAAATTCAATTGTCCCGCGTTACACACAACGCATCTCGGGAAGACATCGGGGAACTAAATAAAGCTAAAGCTCATAAAAGTTAAATGTTGAGTCATAGTCGAGATTTTAAAGTCATGACAGTCATCTATCTCTCTTAATGTTTAGTCAATCGTTTTTTAAATCGAGTTTTTAAAAATCTGGCTAGAATGAAGCATCACGTGACATTTCATTCTGGTCATGTGTTGTGTTATTATTTAAATGCGCTTTGGCGCAAAATTTAAAAAGTCACATTTACATTATACTGTCAGACTATTATCAGAATGGAGAGGTCAAAGTTGGAACAAACCACAGCCAAGTACAGATGGCAGTATTATCGAAGAGACCCGAAGATGGTAAACGGAAGTTGCTCTTTGTTTGTCTTCTTCAATAAAGTACCAGCCCATTTGATCCAAATTTGAGTTTTTTGAGCCAGGGAGTGTATCGCTTCGTTGGTTGTAAATATTCAAAATTTCGGTATTGACTAGACTAAGAATGTTAAGTCTAAATTTACAACTAGATTTATTTAAAATTAAGTCAACAAAAATAGGAATAACAACATCAGACTTAAATGAAATATAAAAGATCCAACAGACTGAAACGGAAAAGTGAGAATTGTTCTTTGTAAAAAACTGATTGTTTTTTATTTTTTGTGACCCCTCTTGGTTCGACAAAACCAAAAACCGGCCGTTCACACGAATCCAAATTTAATACACTTTTAAAATCTTACATATCGTACACAAAACTGTGAGTATGTTTAAACTACATAACAATAATGTTAACAATTCGCCTGGAAGGCTCGTGGAGTGTCCCATTTTCCGAAAAACATTCACAGACCTGATGACGCTTCGATTTTGGAAATTTTAAAAGTATAGAACAGTGTGGTTATCCCATCTAACATCAAACTGTTGAAATTAAGGTAGATGAACAGAAGCAATGGGAAAATCAATATGAACAAACTAATAAGCAGCTGCATGAAATTCTACATAATGACGCATTTCCCTTTTTCCGCCCATGGGTTGTTTTTCTTGTCGGGGGCGTGGATCAATGGGTCGTTCTTTTCATTCTCCTCCACGTATTCCCTCATCCTGCAACAAATTTTACATCAAAATCGAATCACGTACCCCGGATTCAATCAAAACCTGGTCAATTATTTCGCAATTATTTCCAAACCGATCGATAAATACACAAAAAGACCAGTGGCGGCTCCTTATTTAAAATACTAGAGTAGCTAATGTATTTTTCGTAAAATAAAAATCTCAAATTATGCAATAAAAAAATCATCTGCATTTGTGAAGACATTGAAAGCAACTTAACGAAACCAAATAAGATTATTTACTGTTTTTACTGTATAGTAAAATCGATAACTGCACCAGTAACCGGAGGGATTAGCGATCGAAGTAAGAAAAAAAAAGTCTTAGTCCAGATTTGTAGCAAAATAGAAAGGGGAAAGAATTTTCGAAAAGCTCAATCTCTTAAGTTAAGCTTTACATTTCCAATGACTCGTTCGAGTACCTCGACTCTTTGCTTAATTAGTCGACTTCAAGTTTCGTTACATTAAGCCCAAAAATCCCTGCCTGGAGACCCGCCAGATACACAGCAAACTTTAAAGATTTCTCAGACGACGCCGACTCACGTTATCGCAAAATCTGCACTTGATAAATTGCGAGCAAGTCCAAAATTGTTTCTCGCCAATATTTCACCTTTTTCTCCGGTAGTACGCGTTGAAAACTTGTTGGAAGTTGGTTAAAAAGTCGTGTACTGCGGATCGCCGAACTAATTTAACAAGTCAAAGTTGATTAACTCCTTCCATTAACCCGCGTCTTATTAAAATTTATAGATTTATTAAGTGTTGAAAGTTGGCAGTGACGCCCATTGTGTAAGCAGTAATGAGAAGAAAAATGATGATGCATGGCAGTGCATAAATGCAGATTTTTTAACCGAAATCTCGTGCCTATCAATCGGGGATTAATTAAATTGTCACGAGATAAATGCGCTCGTGTTTTATTAATCTCATTCGGATAATTAAAGGAAATTGTTAAGTCGGGAATGGTAGGTTGACTCTGGCTTGCAAAGGGCTAATTTTCTTAAGAGGCTATCTAATTTTAACGAATTATCTCAGTGGAATTTTTGCTGTACAAGACTTTATTACCTATTTATGTTCGTTTGAACTGAGTAATTTATCAGCAGTTGTCGCTGCAAATGATTGACGCTTCAGGTGGTGAAACACTAGCAAACGTTTGCCTTTGTTTGTGGCATTGCTTGCATAATTCGCTAATTTATTAGTATTGGCAGTAATCAAAGTTGAAAGCAGCGTCGCAATTATGATAGAAGAGTGTTAAGTAACTCTGGAGACTTGGAAGCGACAGAGAAAATTTATTCCGTAGTTCGAGTCGATAGGGAGAACGAAAACCGCTCAACTAATATAAATTTATAGCCCTACATTACTCAAGTAAATATTTTAAGAGGAAAAACAAGAGTCCCTCTATCATCATAAAAGTATCAATTTTTCTTTCCTCGACTCGTCCAAAAAACGAAAAAATTCAGATTTTCCTAGAGTAATCTTTTAAAACTTGATAAATAATTCATAGGGGAAGGAAGGGAGATAAACCGGCGGAAATTAACTGATAAAGTTTGCTATTTAAGCTACCTTTCATTTGAACATGATAGTCTTAGGGCGACATGTCCGACGTATCGATCAGAAGGGTGCTCTCCCCTTTTCATGCATCGTAAATATTTATTTGTGCGCTGCAGAAATAATCCTTGGGATCGAAAATCAATGCTGGGCTTTTTGAGTAAACCAAATTCGCTTTAAACGGAGGAGGATTTTCAGTAACCCGGAATGGTTTCAACGTCTGAAAAACCGGTAATTTACGGCTCGGTTAGTCTGAATTTATTTCGCTGTTCTAGCAAACTTAGTTTGTTAAATTTCCTCATCATATCCTGTTTTTTTAGGAGTGGCGACAAGCCATCTATTTCTTGTAAACAATGACATTACCCTTTAGAAGTTGTTGAGGTCTCCAACATAAAGCAAATACAGTCGCTTTAGTGACAGATTATTATGTTTTCAGTCGTAAAGATTACATCTCGTCTCTTGAGAAAATTAGATGTTTGCAAACCGGAATCAATACAAACATTTCCAACCAACAAGTCAACTATTTGCTATGCCAGTAGGACCGGACATGGGGGTGTTATTTGCATTTAGTTTGTTTATTCTTGCATCCACCGTGACGAATTCCAATTCAATATTAAATTATTTCAGATAAAGCACTCCCACTTTTCATATTTATAGCTTATCACATTCGAAAAAACACTCAACCGAATTATTTCCAATATCGTTTTAATTTGCTTTTCTCCCGACTTTTTAATAAGGTTATCTCTGTGACATATTTGATGGGGATTCAATGACGATATTAACATTTTCATCGCATCTGTGTCAAAACTTGCACAAGAAAACTTTCGAAATAAACAGAAATGTTATTGTTTTTACAAATAACCCACCATCAATCAGGACTAAAGCTGCGCTTGGAAAATCGCCCTCTGCACCTTCTGCTCCCGACAAAGTAATACAAATCGAATAAATTAATAAAACGACAAAAGGTCAAAGTTTTCAGGGGCAATAGCGCCGAGTCATAAAACAAAAAATCAAAAACTCAATAAATGTCAGAATATAGTGCTCATAAAAACAGTCTGCTGAAAGATATTTGTTACTGAAATGTTACAACGTGTCTGATCTAAATGCTTATAAATAATTCACCTACTTTCAGGAAAATAATACAGTTTTCAGGATCAGGGCACTGTTTACATAAAAATAAATTGGATTTTAATGTTTGATAAAGGATTTGGTTTTACATACATAATATGTGTATGTGAATTTAAAAGAGTCACGGGTCTGCACACATTTAGTAGAAGAACCCCTCTTGGTATTTTGTAATAACTTACGAGTGAAAAAGCTAGTCAACATGAAATTAACTAAACACAACTTTTATCACAATTCACTTGAATTTTTTACATCCAACAGAAATATAACGACAACAAAGTTTTGAGAAACTAAAACTAAAAGATTAAGGATAATCCCTGTAGGTACCTACTTAACCTGTGTTCACAGTGCGGAGATAAAATGGTTGAGAGAAAAATTTGAAATAGTTATGGGACGAGGGGTGGATACAACCAATCCGTATATGGTATTTGCATCTTGAGAAGATTATACAATAATCGGAATTATTTCGTATATACAGGATGCGCCAGAACTCACACCCCAGAGAAAAATGCCGTGTAAGGTAAGATACCAGTGGAAAAAATGTTCTATCTATAAAAATTTCGAAGTTATGAGAGTTTAAATTTTGCACTTAGACTCTTCTGTTTGTTGGAAAAATAATTTTCCAAGTTTTTTTGCTACAGGCTATTTGAAGAGGAAACAAGGACGTTGTATCCTAAATGGTAACTCTGTTTAATGTTATTTGTAGCTTTTATTGGCAAAATTTTTGTACCTTTACTAAATAATTATAAAAAACATAATACAAGATCATCAGCAGTATCCTTAGATAGACCACCGCCTCCTTAATGAAATGTATCAATATCTCGCCTGGGCATTTTTTGAGTTCAACTGATTCCCGTTGGCGCTTTAATCTGGGGAAAATTTTTAACAAATCCAGTTTTTTAGCTTAAAGGGTTAAACCTCATAATATCAATTCTCCCTGGCGTATCTAGTTTTGTTGTATCCTTCCTTCCCAGCTTTTATTAAGTGCGTTATTTTTCGTTAATAATTAAAAGTCATTCAGTTTTTCCTTAGTAACCCCCGTAACTAAGAAAAAATCGGAATCACTGCTCCAATGCATTTTTTACGAAATGCCCAGGCGGGAAAAGGATTATTTCTATGGAGACGGCGATGAGATAGACATAAAAAAAATGTCAAACGTCAAAAAATAAATGTCAAAATTTTTTGACAAATAGAATTTTTTAAACATTTTTTCCATGTTCCTGGTATCTTATCTTACTTAAAAATTTTCTCTGGAGCGCGAGTTTTGACACGCTGTATTGACTCCTATATTTAATTTGATAAAAACCACCCAATAAAGTAAATTGCTCGCCAATCCTGAAAATACCCTTGTAATAAAAGAAGCATGGCTATAGTTTCCACGTCGAAGCTCTAACTTTATTAAAGCTGGAGAAGTGAATTCGACAAGTTTCAGGTAACTCTTAAGAAAATATATTTTATTAAAGCCGTCAATCGGCTTTATTTTCTTTCGTAAAAAAATCGTAAACGTTCTGAATATCAAGACAATTAAAGCGACATTTACGATAAGCTCAGACATAACTCGCTGTTTCAAGGCTGCTTTTAATGTGTCCAGTTTCGATCGGATATTGTGCAGCGTTCCGGTTTAATTATGTAAGGAATGGTACCATAAATGGGCAAATTGACGAATTAAGAATTGTGTCAATATTTGTTGTTTGAAAAAAATCGGTTTTTGTCAAGGTTTGTTTATTGCAAGTAAACAAGTGTCCGTTTTTGTTTACAACAATGTGTACTGTTCATTTGTTATGTGTCAGGTTTGTTGTTTACTGGTAATTTTAAAACAATTTCAAACGTGGAATTTAACTTAAACTGGGTCGAGTTTAATTAAATCCCGAGAAAAATTGACAATTTAAATAATGAAATGTCGTAAAGTCGAAACAAAAACAACAAGACTGAAGAAATTGACTTAATTAGCACACGTAAACTTCGGTCTAACCTAACCCTCTTCATAAATATTCAATTAATCTCCCTGTTACAATGATTAAACGAAAGTTTAGACAACGAATGGCCGCATATTTGGGGATACTAGATACCTACTAGTGACTTTTTATTAAGAAAAAAGGAGTTTGATTAAATTAGGAAAGTTAGATCTTAATATTTGACTAAACTAAACATTGCTCAAAGTGAGTCTTCTGCATTATTTGAAGGTATTGGTATTGCAATTAAAAACAAAGTTGTCAAGAGAATGATATTAAGAAAAATTAATTTTAATACATACAACACAAGCTTTCAAGTTTACTGAAACTCAGTCTTCCGAAAAATATTTGAATTCAAACATTAAATTCATTAATTATTAACGTAAGCAATAGGTAAAGTATGCATAACTTAGCAACGCTATCATAACTAAAAAATGGGAACAAGGTGTTAAAAAATAAATAAAGTATAGTAGAACCTCCATTCTTGATTATTCGTCACATCAAAATTAACGACAACATATCTTTTGTGTCAATACAAACAATATGGCGTGTCTATTTTGATAATTTTAATGTTATTTGCATATTTAAAAAAATTCGATCTACATTATTTCTGAGTATTACAAAAAGAAAAAGAAAAACAAAATCTAGAGGTTTTAGTGAATTTATTATTTTTTATTTATATATTTGAGTTGAGGGCTAAAAATATTAACATGTACAGAAAAAATTAGAATATGCTAACTAACTAGGTACATTAAAAGCATAAGAAAGTATAAAACAGAATGAATGTTCAAGTCATACTTAACACGAATATAAAACTTAGAAAACAGAAATGTAGCTTCTTAAGTAGTTTATTGAAATTGTTGCATGTTTGACGTCTAAGATATTTTAAAGTTGCAAAATGCATTATTCAGAGTTGCTTTTCCAATTTTACGCCTTTGGTTTCTTGTCGAAACCAAGGAAGTGCATGAAAGACTTTTTACTTATTGTCACAAAAAACGTTCTGAAAGTTTTATGAAAAATTGAAAAGATCTAAAAATTCTACAATTACATATTTTTAATAGATTGTTCACACCGTCTCAAAGAACAAATTTATAATTTATTCTAATTTTCAGTATGGTGGGACTAGAAGAAATTAATTTTTTGTAGGTGGAAATATTATTATCGATTTATTAAAAGGAAAATATTCCTCAAAAGTTTGTTTTAAAGCCGTTCGATTTATTTAAGAGAAAAGCAATTTTGGAGCTAAATATTAACATTTAAATCTAAACATTTGGCTTAGATAATTCGCTAAACTTAAACACTAGTTAATCCCCCCAGCGCATGATGTAAATAGCACCAAAAACAGCAAAAAATCGACGCCAAAACCCGAAAACGGCACTTTCATAATTTATCAAAGAAACCCCCCGAACTTTCACTCAGAAGCGACCCCGTCGGCGCCTTAAATAGCGATTTTTTCGGGACAGTTAGTAGAAGCGGCATCGCGACGCTCAATATGTTATCAAAATTTCGACGAAACGAACTCGAAAACGGGAAAATCGGACACGGAATCATTTTTTAGATGGGTTTTGGTACTTACGCGGCGATCGATTTCGACAAGGGCCAGCGTTCCATTGATGCTTGGTATTTCATGTTCTCTATCTGCTTCTTGAGAGCGTCCTTATCCATGGTTGAGAGTGAACTGGCGTCCATCGGGCGCGGTTAAGAGCGCCGTCGTTCACGCAGGCGTCGGACGATAGGTGAGAGAAAGGCCGCAAGATGGCAACACGTGACACAAAGAGGAAACAACTTGAAACTTCCTGCAATCTGAATTAAACTGGACGCTTAAATTATTATTTATTCAATTTTCATTTAATTTAATTGCAAAGACTGTCTACATTCTAGGAATCAAGGCAAAGCAAAGGTAAACTAGGTCAGGTTAAACTGAATTAATAAAAAATGTGTGCTAAAAGAAAACTTGGCCTCGCTTTGATTAAAATTGGATAATTACATAGTTAAACAAAACGAGATCAATGGAAAAGTTTATACACTTTAGCAATACCAAAAAAGCAATTTAAAAAGTAATATTAATCACTAAATTAAACAAGGAACCTAAAATAAATGCCTGTTTTAACAATTTTGTCCATTTTAATGATGCAAAGTATTGGCATGGCTCGTGAGATTTTCTAAAACTTTGTGAAACAAATTAAGGCAAGAAAAATACTGTTTTTTGAACACTTAAAAAGACGGGCACTTTTCCAACCTGACCTTCGCGCACAAACTAATAATAGCAAATATTTATAAATCAAAAATGTGTACCAATACTTTTGCACAAGTTCCCAAATAACAGAATTTCCATTCTTGCTGATATAACAGTTATTAAGAAGATAAAAAGTAACACAAATATTTATTCATACAATTTTCAAACTCCTAGTTCTAAAGGCTACAACACAAAACTTACACGTGTAGATATTTACTAAAACCACTTTAAAACCCACTTTAAAAAATTCGCTCGGTTGTAAACAAAGTCAAAAACACATAATACACAGGTATTATTACTTAGGTGTATCATAGGGAGAGTAATTTTGATAACGGAGATAAAATTTAAACGTTTTGTAATTAACTGACACTTTTATCTTTGTGATAAACGTACGTATTCCTTCGGTCATTAAACGCAATTGCAATTACGAAATTTTTAAATTTATAATTGAAAATTATTATCAAATTTACTCAATAATACATTTCAGAAGCCCTCCTAATGCTGAATACATAAAAGTACAACATTTTTATGGGTTTATTTTAATTAGAAACGTTCTTATCACATTTTTGTCAATATGTTTAAATGAAGATAATTTAGTCAGGCAACAAACAATAAATACAAGAGATTAAGTTGTTAATTATCACACACAGAGAAATATTGTTTAACAGTGAGTAAAATACTCTCGAATTAAATAATTCTTAATCTTCGATATACGCAAGTAAATATATTCTCCAAAATAGAAAATTATTTGCTCAACCTGCATTTCTTGAGTAGAAACATAATTGATTTAATATAAATACTTCCATTGAGTTTTAAATCAARTAAATACAACATTAAGAGTAAATAACGTTTATTATTGAAGTAAAATCTACTAATTCTTGAAGTAAAAAATAATAATTTCTTCTGAAATATGGAACTTTTGGAAGAAAAAATTGTTTTCTTGACATAAAAACTTACGCATTCAATTTATGAAACTGATTTATTTAATTTGAACGCATCCTTATTTGAAGCTAACAATTGTAAAGTTTCATTCAAATAAATATTTTTTTGATTGAAAAATTCAATTTTGTTGGGTAAATTATACAATAATCTTATTACAAAGATAATTTTATTATAAAAATAATGAACATGGCATTCGTACAATTGTTATATAAAATTATGTCAAACTAAAACATTAAAAAATYAAACATTCTAAGATTAATAGGAAATCAAAATATGCATTTTTGAAAGCGAAACATACAATTCACCTTTCGGTAGACTACGTAATATAGTAGGAACGGAACTACACAAATCATTTATAGAAAATG
>NW_025400984.1:6572099-6728149 GCF_015345945.1 Tribolium madens
GTGAACTACCAAACTTTTATTAAATAGAATCTAAAAATATTTCAAACAAGAAAATTTTTCTTAAAGTAAAACAATTCAGTAAAATTATTCGTTGCTTAAGTCAAGAAATAGTTTTATTTTAATACAAATAAAAATAATTGTGGTAAAATAATATAGTTTCAAGTTAAAAATATGACGTTAAGACAATTATTATTCTTAAATTAAGATAATGACTTTTCTGTGTGCATTTACAAATTTACGTTAAAACTGTGTTTATTTACTTGGAATTTAATGGACTGTAAAATGATTATTATTCATTTGTAACAATTATATTATTATTGGTTGCCTAGCATAAACACCTGTTGCAAATTAATTTTCATTAGAAATGATAATTTCGAATCCAATTTCATCAAAAGTGAAAATCATAATTTTTTTAATACTTATCTTAGATTTATTTATTTATTTGCTTAAAAAATACATAGCACTTACTTTTTCAAAACATAACTGCTACTACCAAATTGTAATAAAGTCTTTACTTAATTAAAATTGATTTTTGCCATTAGCATAAACTCACGCAACTAACATTACAATAACTTATAACCTCGATTTTTTTATCTTTAAACATTGTGCTTGGCAAAGACACCTGTTCTTTGATAACAGAAAATTTTTGCTCATTTTTCTTCATCGATTTTAGATTTACACTTTTTTCAGTATATTCTGTCGGAGGCGCCGCGACGCTTATAACAGCTGCAAGCCATCCGCCCATTTAAACTTGAAACTTTACTACAACTAAGATAAACTTTAGTTTCCAGTTGTGATAAGTTGGGAATGTTCATAATGGATTGAGTGAAGTTTTGATCGAGCTACGAAAATTCGGACAAAGTTCTTCAATATTTTATGATTCTTAAAGTACCTATCTGGTTTCAGGTTTTTGGGTCTATGTGTAATGAAGGTTTCTTTTTTTATAGACTGATGGAAAAAATTATCATTTTTAAATACATATCTCTAATAACAATAGGGAACAAAGTAAATGCACAGTATACAGGGTGATTCACGAGGAATAATGAGCTTGACCAAATTCTTGATGCAACCACCACTACACTTTCGCAAGTTGCTTTGCGACACTTTAAAAAAATATAATTTGAATAAACAATACCTACTATTATCATTAATCATCGTCATTGTCATTTTTGACAAACGTTACAAATTTATTATAAACTGTGCAAAATGTGGACTTATACCAATGATGATAAGACTGACATATGATTTTAGTTTATGGAGAATGTTTGAAAAATGCATCTCTTGCTTCTTGTGTGATGCCCAATGATATGCCGGAAAAAAGAGCATCTTTTGACACGATCAAGTTAGTCTTGAGAAAATTGGGTTCCTGTTAAGTTATCAAGGCGAAGGGTACCACTGGATGAAACTTGAATGAGTGCCTTCCGTAATTCGTATTTTAATGTACCCATTATGTGTTGGTATTTTGGTTACTTCTGTTTTTCATTAATTTAATGTCAAGACTGACAAATTGTAAGTGTGCTCGCTATGATTTCATATTTATTTCGAAAAATCTTTGAAATCTGATCTATGAAAATGTAATGTTGGTTGCATCGAGAATTTGGTCAGGCTCATTATTCCTCGTGAATCACCCTGTATTATTTAAACGACAAGTATTTTTGACCAGTAAAAATAATCATTGCACAGTAAAGAGAATGAGTGAATGTCTGGCAAAACTAATTAATTTAATAATCACACATTTACAAACAAAATGTTTCCGAGTAAAATAGGAATATCGCATAGCGATCAAAAACAAAATCGTGTTATCAGAAGCACAGCATTGCAAAGAGTGGCGTACGCTGATTAGACTGATTACCATTTGTGCCCAGTTTCCAGCCCTTGCAAAAATAATTCTTGCACAGGGGCCCTTGCTAATACATATACCACTCTCCAATAATAAAATAAATATTCAGTAATATAAAAATAAGTATCAATAATAAATAACATTCTTGCGCAGGGGGGCATACATTGTTATGTAACCAAGACTGAAAATTCTTTAAAATTAATGTTTTACTAATTTTGATTAAAGTTACTGAGCGTTTATTATTTACTGTGCAAATTTGATTTTTTTACTGAACAAATTACAATAAAATACTGTGCGTGCTTTATTTAGCATTTGTTATTTTTACTGTGCAAAATATTCTATTGTACTCATCACTTTTAATTTTTTACTGTGAAAAAATGAATAAAATATTGATTATTATAATTACCATAATAACAATTATTAAACAATTAGGCAACAGTAACAACAGATTGTTTATAATTAATGTTTCTTGAAAATTGTTGCAATCGCAACAGTGTCACGCAGTAAAAAATATTATTCCATGTCAACAATAGTGTCTGAGATAAATTGACCTCTTATAAGAGCTGTTTTATGGTTTTACTTACACGGTTTTCAAGTCCTGCTTTATAAATAATGTGTGTAACATCTAATTTAGGACAGCATTAAAATTCAAACAATGTATCTGAGAAACTCTCCTGAAAACACAAAATAGTACCGAAAAGGTGTGTATCAGAATCGAGTTTTTTTCTCGTGGAAGGTCACTATTGTCTCAACTAAATCGATAATACTAAGTGGTTCATTGCTCAGATTTCCAAAATAGTGTGGGAGAACACTCACGAGATCTAAATTCGATTATCCGGAACTAGAAAAGGACTCCGGAAGGTCACTAGAGACAATAAACTTTCCGGCAAGGCATAAAAGTCACATAAATATACGGAGAAAGTTTGTTATATACCCAGTGAATTAAAAAAATATTTTTATGGCAAGGTTAAGTGAGTCAAGTATTTTTGGCCGTGAACTGCCCAAACGACCTGCTCCAAGAGAACAATTGGGCCACTTAACAAAACAACCTTCAAAAATATTGTGACATGCCTTTATGAGCGTCTAATTGTGTTTTTTTACCAGAAAAATGCTCATCTAGCAAATAATAGAAATTCTCAAGACACGAAACAAATTGTTGTAAGGCTGGAACAATACAAGTCATTTAATTGTGCAGAAAGGTGCGACCCAATTTTCCAATTATTCTAAACAATCTCAAGAATCGTTTCTTTTATATTTAAATCGGATGCAAGGAAAAAATTGCATAAGCTTGCAACCTGTTCGAGAAAAAGACCAGGTTTTCGGCGTGTAGTAACAGGTGGATTTGTGCTTATTATGGGCACATGAATGAATTACTTGTAGGTACCCTTTAAACCATGCACCACTTTCACTCCATTGGAAACTTTCACTATGTGTGTATGAGACAAAAGTCGACGTTTGCAAAAATGTGCAGAGATTGGGATGAATGAGATGTGTGGGTTGCGTTCGAGAAAAAACACATGTCAAATACATTTTTTTTTATTTCAGTGCCTAGAACATTAAAATGATAGAAAATGTGCAAATAAGAAAATTTCTATTTCGTTTATGACTTTATCTCAAAAGATTTTCTATTTTTTTTTGGAAGAACTTGTAGAAACAAATGCAATTTAAAATTATATAAATTAACATAGCTGTCACCAAAACTAAAAGAAATACTTTCTTCTTAGTTACACAAAGGGAATTACTGGAGTCAATCAAAGTAATATTATTTTTCTGTGACCAACTTACAAGCTTTTCCAAAGTCCCGTGGTATAAGCAATCCATAGTAAGAACAAGAGATTTAATTCTTGAATCAGTTTTAAAAAGATCGTCTGATATGGTAATAGGGTTGAAACTTAAATCAATCTCCCAAAAACTGTGCCCCTGAAAGACGCGTGGAGAAATAAATTCGATAAGATTTTGTCTCACAAAGCCACATTTGAGAGTAATTGTTGCTAAAAATTTGGAAAAAACGTTTTTCCAATTTTACGATTTTATTTTGTTGGGCTTTCACGCTTTCCAGCAGTGGTAGTGCGAAGAAACTTTCCAGGTTTAACGTTTTTAAATTATTGTTGTTTAATTCCAGCTCAGTTAATTGGAATAAGTTTACAAATGATTTATCATCAAGTGTTTGAATTTTGTTATAAACAAGTTTTAAAGTAACTATTTCCAAATTTTTGAAGGTGTATTTTTTGATTCTTGTAACTCGAGTTTTTGAAATTACGAGGTTATAGACGTTTTCTGATTGTAAAAACTTTGTTTCAATCTCTTCAACGTTGGAGCCTGTAATTATTAACTTTGTGACAACTGAAGAAAGATTGAACATTTTATTGCACAGTTTTGTGTTTTCCTGCAAGTCTACTTGTAGGAAAGATGTTTCTTCTTCTATTTCGACAACAGTTGAGTTATTTTTTTCTAACATTGTGTTGCGTGGATCAGTATCGGCAAACTTATAATGTAGTGGCTTTTCTTGATTAGTCACATACCCGAAAATATAAAAATAGAGAGCAAACGTGTTAAAACATAAGAGCCGCATCGCTGCTACTAATGAAGTAAAAAGCTCAGTGTGTGGCAAAAATGTCGAAATGTGAATTTCATCATAATAATGATAATAAAACAGTAGTTATTAGAATAAAAATTGAATGACTAATAATTGCGGGAAGAATCAATATTTTATGGAGTTTTTTGATCCACTCTGAATATTTACGATATTAGAATGTAGAATGTAAAACGAATTATGAATAAATCCTCCAGGTCTAGCAGCGTCTTATGTAATTTCCACTTCAAAAAATGTAAATGAAACCAGACCTTCCAATCTTCAATTTGTCGACATTCCGTCGAAAAGCTATCTTCTAGTTAGAAAAATCGCCAAATACCTGTTCCAGCTACCAGTCATTCGGCTTGTCACAATCCAACCTCATATAAACTCAACCAAAGTTAATGAGTCCCCCTCGAGCCATCTAATAACATTTCGCTTTCCAACTGTTTCGATTTTACTATTTTCTGACCCAGAATTTGCCAAAACACGCACTTTGGGTGCCTAAAATGGCAAAGACCCCTGAAAGCGTTGTAGTAATTGGTTCCATTAGGAGGTAAACCACCAGATTTTGGGCAAACTTTTTCATTTTTCCGGCCCTGCGTTCGGCTTTTCGGAAACTAGGAAAAGAAAGGTACCCATAGTCCTTCGACCGGAGCGAGACAATCCGAGTTTCAAAGTGTGTCAAACAGAGACACCGATTCGTAACTTTCGAATTGGTGTGCTATATGTTTGTGGTGGAGAGAGACAGCTCAAGACTGTTCTGGGGGGCTGGAGAGAGACAAGTAGTGGTTGGTAGGGGCCTTATCGAGCGAAATTCATACACTCTTTGAATTCAGAGTGGCAGTTAAGCTGAAGACGTCGATTTCGAATTGTAGCGCGCATTGTGAAGAGTTACATGAGTGTCAGTGGAGTGCCTCGTTTATACAGTGACAGTGATTTTGAACTAGTGTGAAGTTTTTTTCAAGTGAAAAATGGTGAGTTTCGATACGGCGGATGTTCAAATCAATCATACACTAAATGAATAGTAATTATGAACTCCCGTTAGCGACTGTTATTACTGCGAAACAACCTAATATAAACACTCTGTATATGGAATAATTTCGTTGCTTTACCCAAGTTTTGGCTTATTGCATAATTATCTATTATACAATAAGCTTTTAACACTAGTAGTAATTATTTAATAAAATTGAAATTCTGGCCGTGTTACGGTGGTTTGGCACATAGCGTGATTTTTTTCTCCTAATTTATAATTTATACCTACTGTTCGGTTCGATTCGTAATTCAATTACGGGTTTGGGTTTAATTAATACAAATGATTTGTTTGTTGGCATGTTGAGAATTGAATTTCATCATTAAATAATTTGTTTGGACAAATTTCGTAATTTAGAAGGTTCAATAACATAGCTATTCTTGAAGAAAAGCTAATAAAATTGGACTTAAATTAAGTCTAGAGTATTTTACAATGTGAATTTACAAAAATTAAAACATTTTGAAAAATCAAAAAACTAAAAAGATGCTAGTTTTTTAGTTTTTTTACTCCGAACATTTCTTTATTATAAATTGAGGCGTAAAAACCTGTAGAAATAAAATGTATTGTGTTTAAAAAACTCGTATGCGTAAATATACCATATGACCCAAAATAAAAAAAAATAGAAGCTATGGAATGTAAAATGTTTAGAAAGTGTATGGTGTAGTTTAACGCTAGTTTAACTATAAGCTCTGCAAAAAATTGTTAATATTCTTCATTTTCCATATGATAATTATGACAAGAGGACCTTATTATGACGGACTTCTTCTCATTTCTCACTAGTGTTTATGAGGGAACCAACAAATAAGTTATTAGCTAAGGACTGGCTTATGGTATAGATATTGTATTTTTTAAATGCCGTTTGAAACACGGTTTATATTGATTTTATTAATTATGAAAATGAATTTTCAAAAACAAAGCTTGTAGACCTTGGCCATTTGTCGCTCTCACTAGACACTCGTATTGCTGCCTTTAATCGTGTTTTTCCACTTTCTGTTTTTTTGTGTTTGTTATATTGTTTTAAAATAATTTCAGTTGATGAAATTTCTTTTCCTCTTTATTCTCAACAAAAGTTTATCACCTTTTTGCTCAATTAGACCTAATTATCACATCCCATAAATAGATAAATTAAAAACCGATGTAGGTGACCTATAACTAAAACAATCCAATTAGCCACTAACATTAATATTTTAAAATTTACAATCACAATTTATTAAGGTCAACTGAAAGCAAACAGTTCCATCGCCGCTACAAATTTTCACCACAAACACAGCAAATGAGTCCATTATAAAAAATTAACACCAACAAGGAACATTTTTTATAATGATTTCCTGGTAGTTATGTCGAATCAAAGAAGGCCGACCTGCAACCTGTCCTCCGGTCTCACTTTCTTGCATTTAGAGCAGATACGTAATAGCCCTGAAGCTATATTTAAACTAGAACTCAACAGAGTGAACCAAAAAAAGTTATTTTGACATTAAAATTTGCTATTCCGGCCCCACATCGTGAAAACTGTCTTCATATAAATGGCGACACGATTTGTAAATTTTTGTAACACTTGAAACACCGATTTCAAGGTCACGAAAACAAGTGAAATTATTTTGTTACAGTGAGGCTACTTTTAATTAAATCAGTTATAACGGTAATTTCAAGGTCGCGAACAATTTTGGAAATGTTATGGTCGCAGAATTAGCTTCTATTCCAGTGAGTTATATAAGAAATTTCATAATAAACATGGATAATTAGAAAACATCCACTCGCAGGGGCAAATATTAGTCCGATTGAAAATCCGCCTCGAGCTTTCTCGATTGTACTCGATGTGTGTAATTTCTCTCGATTGTTATAATGAGAGTTTTTAAACGGTCAAGCACTCATTATATAACAGTTTGAGATTCACTGGGACGGAACAGGTGTTTACAGTTCGTGCCTAAGTGTAACACGTCTTGAGGATGAGACATCCTGTAGCTTAATGGGTCATGTAATTGTTTTGTTATACAGGGTGTGTCAGTAGCGATTGGTGTTGCAACTGGTTTGATTGTTCTGTGTTGCTTCTTGAATAATGATGACTCGACTAGAATGAAGTAAGACGATTTCGTAGTCGTTTCCTACTGATTTTTCTGACTTAACTAATTATGTAAAACTTGGTTGGGCATAATCGGAGCTTCATACTAAAGAATTAATTCAGAACGCGGAAATTCTTCGGTTATAAAATCAATTAGTTTGTAATTAACATGCGAGAATTTTTCAATAATTTAGTTGGAAACGAAGAATAAAAAAATGAAACAAGCCGAAATAAAAGCAATCCAAGATTAAACTAAAAATTAATGATTAAAGTAGGTACAGTTTGACGTGATAAAATTGTAAAATTATAAAGATTTAATTTAAGTAAAATAATTACTTTATTTTTATTTCAGTGACATTTGACATGCAGACTTGAAGAATTGTTTTCATTTCTGTAAACATAAGAAAAAATAATGGAAATAATATGTAGAAACAAGTTTTTTTACAAATTTGGTTCAGATATACCATTATAAATCACTTAACAAAGCAATTTAGCTACTTGTACAACAATCAACACTTTTACCGGAACTGCCATCAACTTTTATTAAATTTAAAGGCCACGTTCATAATCCAACAAGTAATTCTCAATCTAATTGAGAGTTATGAATAATTAATTATTACTCCATTTCTCATGATTTTACTCGTGTGAACATTTTCCCATTTGAATAGTGATTTTTGAGCTTTCTGTTCGTTTTGGCAAATCTTCCGTCACCATTATCCAAGGTCTGCTTCTTAATAAATAACTTTTTTATTGTAACCACACCTTTTTGTCATCTTTTCAAATTTACCATAAACGACCTGACACGAAAACCATCTTTGATAAACAGAGATGCATCTCGCATTTGCATTGAATGCAACAA
Source organism: Tribolium madens (assembly GCF_015345945.1). Taxonomy (NCBI): domain Eukaryota; kingdom Metazoa; phylum Arthropoda; class Insecta; order Coleoptera; family Tenebrionidae; genus Tribolium; species Tribolium madens. The sequence goes on from NW_025400984.1 coordinate 6,580,463, forward strand.
TGAAACACCATCATCTTGTCAAAAGAATATTTTCTATCGGATTAAAAATGTAATTAGTTTCAATTTAACTGTAATCTGCCGAAGGTCAGGAAAAGATCACTCTTTGCATTATTCATTGGGGTGTTTTGAAGCGCTCTGTTATTAAGAGGCCTTAACATTGTATGGTAATAAAACTGCAAGAAAATTTTAGGATTTGGTGCAACTGTGTCGTCGCCTTGACATGCTTCTGATTTTTTGTGTTTTTCTTAGTTTTTTAGAGTTTGAAGCAAGTTTTTTCTTGGCTTTGTGGTCACTAGTCGGAAACCCGTTTCAGTTTTTCTTTAAATTTCAATGCACTTGCAGCAAGGGCTCTTGCGTCATTTTCAAATTAATTCCAATTACGTAAAAATTCAGATATTAATTTACACCAGCCTGGAGGGCGATTTATTGGCACTTTTACTTTTTCCGCGGCCCAAAATCAAACTTCTTGAATTAATTACCAGACAGTTTACGTAATTGTCATCTCGAAAATGTCAAGGTTAATCGTTGGGATTCTCCTGATTTTTGGAATTTTCTTTCGGTCCGCTTTCTCGTGACAAAAAGCCCGATAAGATCGTCACGAAGCGTCGTGAATAGCGACTTTTCAGGTCACTAGGTTGATGACGCGAAAAACTGAAAAAATTTCACTTCGTATGAAATTTTTGCGAATTTTTACAACGAATCGAACTTAACGCACGATCAGCGATGGAAAATGTGAGTGGAATTTACATGGCGGGTGTTAGCTGGACTGGAATCGAGCGATTTGCCTTGGAAGTTGACCGATCGGTTATTAAAACGCAGTAAATATCTGATTAATGGTAAGGGGAAACGAGCGCAGATGGTGGGTTTCATGTAAAGGTCTCCAATAAGCGGTTTTTAGCAAGGTTTAGAAAGTTTAGGCCGTTTTTGTAAACAATTTTTAAAGAGAAAATTTTCAACTTTAACTGAAAAAAACGCATTCTTTCAGAAATTTTTCTCGATACTTTATTTAATCATTTACACTTTTGGTCCTTTGTCTGTGTCTTGTGTTTCTCTTATCACAACTAAATTACGCTGATAATTCATGTCAAAAGAGAAAGTAGTTTCTATACCATTTATACTTTTTAGACACCAAAATTGAATATTTCTTGATATCTATTGCTAAAATTGTAGTTTAGTAATATTCTACAAAGAATAACTACGTTTTCGATATGGAAAAGATTAAAAGTGAAGGAAAAACCACACAAAAAAATGAAAATAATAGTAAATAAAACAGCGTTACTGTCTTTCTTAATACTTCTTGTTTTGTCTAAATTTCTCTGCCTCTAGTTTTCTAGTTTCTTATTTTATCAATGTGTTTCTTTCTTTTATTCTGTATCTGACTTATACCATGTTTTGTATTCAATTTTTCTTAATTGTCGTTTTCTTCTTATTTTGAAAAGTTGTTTATGATCTGACGTTCCCAGTCCGGCACTGCTTTTTTCATGCTCATGTTTGTTCTTGATTTAAATAATTTAGGTTCAGCTTTTTCGACTTACTTTTTTTTCAATATTTTACTCTTTTTGTTCTTTACAATTTTTTAAAAGAAAATTTTGATTTGTTCAAGATATAGTGGAAAAAGTTCATCTCAACATTGTATGTTTTTCTGACAACAATGTTTTATTTGATAATAACACTACCCAACAAATTTTATTTTTTTTTAATGTGATTGATCTATTGACACGTGTATCAGGGTACATTACCATCCCTAATTACGAATTTGATAAGAAAAATTCTCCATCACGTACAGATTTTAAGTTACAGGAAAATAGTTTTCTCAAATTTTATCGTAAAAATTGTTCATTTCAAATAGAAATTAATTAAATAGACGACAAAAGAAATTAATTTATTCACTAAACAAGAACAATGTTGAAAGATGTATAAGATTCTAACATAAACCTGTTGTAGATGAGTTTTTTGCAAAAGCTGACTTTCTTTTGTAGGGTGTTTTAACTTCTCTTATCAGGAACCAGCAGTAATCCCCCATCTCCCTTGGTACCTCTTTTCTATTGTCAATATATCTTGGTGGAACCTTTCCCCTTGCCCGTCACTAATGGCACCCAAATTTGGGGGAAAAAAATTTTAATGAAAATGGAGAAAATGAATTTTAAGTGTTTCGTTTTTCGGCGATTTTATCGAACATACTTACATATGATATCTCAAAATGCCTAACTTTAAAATCTGATGTGCTATGGAATTTTCCTTATAATTTTTGAGTTTAGCACATAGAATTGAACAAAAAATAATTATTTTCTTCTCAGTCACAAAATGCTTGTTGGCTAGTGTAATTATTTGAGCCCGAAAAGGGTATAATTATTACAGTCGACTTCACTAGAATATCTGTTTTATTTTTGGCGCTAAAGGCTACAATTTCGTGCTCCATAGATTTTGATTTACCATGCGCCATATTTACCATTTTGTAAACTTCTTTTAGAAGGAAATCGGAGGTTCTGAAAGCCGCGAAACCAATTAGAGCGTATGTCTCGCCATATTTTATGCTCATTTACGCGTCCGCAACAATAGCCCCCTGCAGCCACGACCAGAAGGTTAACAACTATATCAAGGCGCGGTCACGTGTAGATCACTTACCCAACCGGCCCCAAAAAAGCCATTACTTAAGCCTGTGTACAGGAAGTGGGTGCCGGATCGTAATTGCGCTTACGAATTTTTTTTATGACTTTCTCTAATCGCACATGTTGAGAAGAGCCTGTGACTTACCAATTCCGGGCTTATTTCCGGTAATTAACATTGAAGTGCAAACTGAAAATTTCACTCGGTCTTTGAGATTTTTTTTGAAGCGTGAAAGTTTTCGGATTTTGATTCATGTTGAATATTCAACAAAGGTGGGATCGGTGGGGGATTGTGTAATGGTAAAGTGACAATTGATGGTCGCGAATTCAGTCACTGAGGTGGGCAAAAAAGCACTTTCATTGTGAAATCGATATTTTAATTAAAATTAATTCCGAAACAATCGGAGAATTAATTCGAAACTCCGAAATTACTCTTATGTAAGGGTTTATTACTCGGCTGTGACAATAATTAGGAAAAATTTAATTGGCGATTTATTGGCTTTCCTGGTTAGTAGTTGAATGGTGAAAGGTTAAAGTTAGACTCATAAATTTGCAGGGAATAGGTGAGCAATTATTAGACATTTTCTGTTGGCTATTGATGTTTTTGTTTGAGAAGTGAAAGGTTCAAGATTGATGATTACTAATTACTAGTGACTCACTGATTATCTAAGTAAATAACATTATTTCCAAAATTTATTTTTAATTTATAATTTAATCTCGCACATATCTAAGCAATGGTTCATTCGAGTAATAATTATTAAGATAAGAATCAATTTTAGGAAGTTAGCCAAGGCTGGGATAGTCATTTCCTGAGACTATCTAGCTATGTGAATATACTATCGTATTGAAAACATGTTGAGTATTAAATAAATAATTTAATAGAAGTTTTGTTTATTTTATTTTTTCCATTTATTTTCTTTTTTGTCATAATCGTCTATTTTATTATCAATTTATTAATATTAAGTAACAGAAATAAGACACAAAAGTCAAAATTGTTTGCTACTTCTTGACACCAATTTGCCTCACTTTCGTTTTCTTTATTTTATTTATTACATTGTTAACAATGAAAGTGTCTACTTACTTGCTCACTAAGCTAATAATAATACAATAGAACTTGGTGTTAACAATTTTTTTATTTAAATTTTTTCTCGCTTTTGTGTTTGTTTCTTTACATTCTTGCGCTCTACTAATTTTAAAAATCTTTAAAATCTTTTTTCGTTTGCACCTAAAACGTGTGACATTTGTTAGAAACCACTGTCCATCAACCTTGATATTTATAAAATTGCAGTTTTTCTCGTCGCAGATGTAGACCATCCTGCATGCTCTATTTGCTTTAGAAAATGTCCAAGTGTGTTAAGTCGTTTTACGCTATGTAACTGCGCGAAAAATTCCCTTCAAAAAGCGTTTTCCAGTGAAAGTGTCCGACTGTTACCTAAGTACGTAAAATGTCGCGTTGGGTAATAAATGTAGAGTGATTAGGTCGAAATTTGAGGAATGCGCAGATTCGCTAAAAGCTTTGACTTGTACTAGTGTGTAACGTCGTCTGGTAAAAAAATAAAAAATTTCTAAACCTTTCTCTGGGTGATTTGACTCATTACGTAAAACGGCCGACCTTGACGATTTTGCTTGATTCACTTGAGCGGTGAAATTTTCGTGAATATTTAGACACACGAGATTTGACAGTTTTTGCTGAGTTGATGGCTTTAGAGAGTAATGATTAAGTACATGAGTTAAAAACTTGACATTTACATTACATTACTTCTTACAAGTCCCAACGATTATTAGAGAGTACAGTTTTTGCAGATAATTCATTAGAAATTTTGGCCCGCAGTAATTACTTGAAACTGTGAGTAATTTGATTGAGTTTATAAGAATTCATGACTACGTTTAATAATAATTTACATTTACTTTTATTGTATTATAAATCAAATCAAGCTGGAAATGAAGGTCGAAATGACGGAAGAGCTACAAGTAATTTTTTTAACTTCTGATAATTATGTATGCAAAAGCAGAAAAATCTTGTATTGATCAAATTGGAAGTTGAACATCTCTTCAAGGATTTGCAACAAAAAGCTGTGATATTTTTAAAATAAGTAGAATGGATTTTTATGATAATGAACTTGTCTAAAAGTGGGTGGCATTTTTTGGCTCCTTTTTGTTCGTATACCAAGTGAATACAAATAAGTATAAATCAATGAAGCTTTTTTGTTACTTTACGTAAAAAAAAATATAATTAGTGCATTGTAAAATACTGTAAAAAGGTGATCGTTTTTAAAGATAAAATTTTTCGAAATTTCTTTTAGTTTTTGAGTTTTGCAATTTTCTTTTTAATGGTAACGTACCATGACAATTTTTTCTATCAATCAATGACTATGATAAAAACGTTTCATAAATAAGTTGTAACTGCATTTTCAATTTGAACGAATTTTACTTTTCTGATTCCTTTTGCCATTCTTACCTTACCTTTCAATTTTTGCTAAACCATTCCCTAACATACTATATTGTTTAGTACCTACAATGTAAGTAATTTTCTTTTAGTTTTTCAATTTATTCTGCATTTTTTGTTTCTGTTTTTTTATTGTTTCCAATTTATTTTTTAATCTTTTTGTACCTTTGTGGCGAAATCCATTCTGTAACTGTGTTTTTTTAACTTCTTCCATGAATGGGGTTTATATACTTGCTTGCTGAATTTGTTAAGCAAGCTACAAACACTTGCAGGAAATTACTGACCTTCTAAAATTATTTTGCTTGGTCAAGAGCCTTGAAAAAAGTCTACTACACTTATTGCGAGAATGCGAGGCCATAGTCGTTAAAATAAACAAAATTTTTCTGTCCTGTTATTCAGTTTTATGCATAAAAAATGCGGTAATTTATATGTAGATTTGGAAAAATAAAAAAAATTCTAAGAAGTGTCAGTGTCAATTAATTTATCACTGCAATGATTCAAAAGTAGCAAATCAGATCAGAAAAATCCTACTCATTATCCAAACCCCACCCAAGGCTTACCATTATGTCACTTATCTCAACATTAGCTCAGCTGAATACCTTGAAATTAATTTCCAATCGTTTCTCTATTTATTTTTCCGCAGTGTTAGTCACTTAGTATTTACCATTTGATCTTTCTATTACAGATACCACGACCCCGTTGCAAATTACGAACCATCTTCATCGTTACTCTCTTAGTCTTCCTCCTAGTCCAGATCTCTACATCAGAACGAGTTACACGACGTCGACTTCGACGACCCCTCAAAACCACACAAAGCGTTTCAGTAACCAAAGACCAAGAAGTCTCTTCCAGTGTCAACCGTTTCCGGTTAAGATCGCGGCCGGGCCATCGCAAAACAGATAACTCTCTTTCCGCGACGAGCAAAAAAGACAAAGATGGATACAAAGTGGTGTGTTATTACACCAACTGGTCGCAGTACAGAGTCAAAATTGGGAAATTCACGCCGGAGGATATCATCCCGGACTTATGCACACATATCATCTTTGCTTTTGGATGGTTGAAGAAAGGGAAACTGTCATCATTTGAAAGCAATGATGAGACCAAAGATGGGAAAGTGGGGTTGTATGAAAGGATTCAAAAGTTGAAGAAGGCTAACCCAAATTTGAAGACGTTGTTGGCTATTGGAGGGTGGTCTTTTGGGACGCAGAAATTTAAAGATATGGCGTCCACGAGGTATGCAAGACAGACGTTCATCTTCAGTGCTATTCCCTTCCTGAGGGACCGAGGATTCGATGGATTGGATATTGATTGGGAGTACCCGAAGGGGTCGGAAGATAAGAAGAATTACGTCTTGCTTTTGAAAGGTGCGATTTTGCGTTTTTTCCATTTTTAATAAAAAAATGACTAATGCACAAGATTTCTGTATTTAGAAAAAAAAGAACAAGAAATAGTATATAAAATAAGAGACAAGTAACAGAAATAATTTTTGGGAAAAAATGGCGATTTTCTTTTTTTTTTGGGAAAAAATGGCGATTTTCTTGTCTACACGCTGATATGTCATCGTTGCCTCTTACGATAGCCTAAATTTTAATAATTATTAGTATTGTTACTTAAAAAATAATTAACTACTAATAAACTAATTAATTATTCCCGGTCTTTGCTTGGTTGTAATTGCGAAAGAAATAACGGAACATATAATTGCTGTTATGTGCATGTATACATACATTTGTATAACATTTGAACAGGATAATAGATAGTTAATAAATTCTGAAAAAGAATGACGTTACAACATTCAAAAATCACTTAAAACATGTTCTTAAAATTGATTATCTACAAAACTTCTAAAACAACATAGATAGGTTTAGGTTTTGAATGAATGGGTTTAAGTTTTGTTTGTATTCCACGCGTAAAACTGATCTAATTATAAATACAAATTGAGTAGAAATCAATTTTTCTTAGGTATATCAATTAAGACAGAAGTTAAATTTCTCTCCCGAGGGAGAAAAATGAACTTAACGACGGACGGGAGCAAACATTTGCTGAAAATATTCTCATTCATGATAGGCTCATTGTCAACAAACATTTTTATTTTTACTATGGAGTAATTTCAACGAATAGTATCTTTACTCTACTTTTAAAACTTTATTAAACAATTACAGTCAATCTCTTAGGTTTTTTAATTCAAGTCGTGCAAAAAATAGTATACAGTATGTCCCCGATTGAGTTTACGAGAGTAAGAAAAATATCTTTGATTTTACGCTAAAACTGTAAAGGAAAAACATTTTTTGCTTCACATGAAACGAGCAAATCTGTACTTAAAACTTCATTATTCTGATTCAGTGAAAAGACTTAATTTTTCTCTGCTCTTTAAGTCACATTGGCGGTTTTATTTATTTGACAACTATATGTCATTTTGACAATTAATTTGTTAATAGTTTTTGGTAAAAATGACTTTGATTTTTATCTTAAAGCTGTTTCTTTGAGTTTCTATTTATTAAAATTATGTTTTTCACAAACATGTTTGTTATTTAACTTGCGTAAACTCATTTGTCAAAGTGACATACATCATTGTCAAAATAATAAAACCGCCAATGTGATAGGATTTAAAAACCAACAGAAAAATGAACTTTTCTTTCTACTGAGTTAGAATAATAAAGTTTTAATTACAGATTTGCTGGTTTCAGGTAAAGCAAAAAATGTTTTTCCTTTGCAGTTTTAACGTAAAATCAAGGATAATTTTTTTTTCCTCTTGTAAACTCAATCCGGGGACATACTGTATACACTACTGTAGAGAAATATGCTATTATTCCTTTGGCATCTCAGGGATAGTTGTGCATTTCTCTCTCTTTATGTAGATATAATGTATTATTATGTCTCACCTGCTCATTATTGACCCATAAATGACTTCCATTTGAGGTCTATTATGAAGCATAGAGCATTAAGGGTTGCTAAAGTTGCACAATTTGCTAAGATAGGTATTTTACTTGTTTCCTATGGTACTGGGAGTAGCAAGCCAAGCTACTTCACTTGATAATTTGTCATATTTATTTTGACATTTCGTACTTAAAATTTTTAAGTTCAAGTGAAACATAAAACGTTTTATGTCTTGCTAGTCCATTAAGTATCTGACCCACGCAATTGACATGCGGAAATCCGTTCTTACCGGTTTAGTAGGTAGATCAATTTTACATAAAGCACTGACATTTACAAAAATCGGCTTGATTGTGACCAAAATGTGACATAGAAGTGTTAATGAAAAGTTCCGATCACTATTTCCAACCCTAAAATAAGGTGGGTTAAGAAATAACAGGAGCGTCATTTGAAATTTTCGTAAGTGGAGGCAATAAGTTAATTGATTAGCACACGAGTTAGCTTTTAAAATTAATAATAACGCTAGATAATAATTTTAACACATATGTAACTAATTGCATACAATTTATTCATTCAAACAATATAAAAATAAAAACAAACAGTACTTTATGGGAAGATATAAGTAAACTAATCTGGTAAATAAAAAATTTTACTAAAAATTTAAACTAGTATACTGATCTTACTAACTTTTGTCGTCTTATAGAATTCCTTGTAAAAATCTTGGGATCAAAAATATTGTACAACAAACTCCTGACTACACCTTGTTTTGATGCGGAATATTAACGACCTATTTATTACATCATTTAAATTAATGAGTAAACCGAGGAGTAAACTAGATGTAGGTACCCGACTAATAAATAATTCAGTGGAAACAGCATTTTATTAAACATTTGAAATGGGGTTTAACTTTAGAATTCCATTTACGCTAATAATTTCTAAACATATCGCTCAAATATGCGACCGTTCGCGAATTCTATTAAGCGAAATATTCCAAACTTTATATTATAAAGTAAGATTGTTTCATATTTAGATTTGTTTAATTACAAAATGTCTAAGACAAGTGCGCATCCAAGTGTGGGTGTTACGCTAATAACACGAATACAAATTATACAGTTACTCAGCTGAATCAGATGACCGACATTGCATTCATTATCCCAAGAAAATTATGCCTTTAATAGATGCGTAACAAATGACGGTGTTGATTTTTTATTCACACGCGTTTAATAATTTCTCCAGAACTACGCGAAGCCTTCGAAGCTGAAGCCCAAGAGATCAAAAAACCGGCTCTTCTTCTCTCAGCCGCCGTCCCCGTAGGCCCTGACAACATCAAAGCCGGCTATGACGTCCCGGCTGTGGCTTCATATCTTGATTTCATCAACTTGATGGCTTACGACTTCCATGGGAAATGGGAACGAGAGACAGGCCACAATGCACCTCTCTACTCCCCCAGCAGCGATAGTCAGTACCAGAAACAACTGAACGTAGAACACGCGGCCAACCTTTGGGTCAAACTGGGTACTCCTAAAGAGAAATTGGTTATTGGTATGCCCACCTATGGGCGTACTTTTACTCTATCAAACTCTGCCAAATTCGGGGTTCATTCCCCAGCAAGTGGCGGAGGTAAAGAAGGTACTTACACGAAAGAATCCGGGTTTTTGGCCTATTATGAAGTGTGCGAGTTGCTCCAAAACGGGGCTACGTATATTTGGGATGATGAGATGAAAGTACCTTATGCGGTCAATGGGGACCAGTGGATTGGGTTTGATGATGAAAAATCGATTAGGAACAAAATGAAGTGGATTAAAGATAATGGGTTTGCGGGGGCTATGGTGTGGACCATCGACATGGATGATTTCTCAGGGACGATTTGTGGGGGCCAAGTCAAATTCCCTCTTATTGGAGCCATGAGGTACGTAGTTAAGTCCAATGACTGGTGGTACTCAAACACTACCCAATATTAGGGAGGAGCTTCGAGGAATCTCTCGCGGGAAGAACGCCAAAGACGTCGATTGGCAAAAAATTGCCGGTGCTGTTGAAGAAGATGACGAAGACGCGATCGAAAAACCAGCCCCGGTCAAGATTTCGGTCCAGGAAGTACTCAACAGGGTTAGGAAACCGACCAAGAAACTCCATTTGAAAAATTCACCAATCAGCAAGAAAGGTACTTGTAACATGTTCCTGTTATTACATAAAGAATGTCGATGACTTTGAAATAAAATAAAAGCAAGTGACAGGATTTGATACTAGAGGCTGTTTTGCGGGTTATGCAATAAGTAGGTTGAATGAATGAAATATAAACGTGACCACTTTGTTTATTGCCACTGGCTTATCTAATTTCTGGTGCTTTCTTTTCTTGAGTTTTAGGGATAATGTGATCCTGAGACGCGATTATTTATTTTGAATTTTTTCTCAGTTCGCCCCCCTCAGGTCCTCTGCTACATTACCAGCTGGTCCCAGAAACGTCCAGGCGCTGGTAAATTTACTCCAGAAGACATCAATCCATCCCTCTGCACTCACATCATTTACGCTTTTGCCACTCTTAAAGACCACAAACTCGCTGAAGCAAGTGATAAAGATCCAGAAATGTACGATCGGGTTGTAGCCCTCCGTGAGAAAAACCCCGACTTGAAAATACTCCTTGCAATCGGAGGATGGGCTTTCGGTTCAACTCCTTTTAAAGAACTCACGAGTAACGTCTTCAGAATGAACCAATTTGTTTATGACGCTATAGACTTTTTGCGCGAATTCCAATTCAACGGTTTGGACGTCGACTGGGAGTACCCTCGAGGTGCCGATGACCGTGCTGCTTATGTCAATCTTTTGAAAGAGTTGAGAGTGGCTTTCGAGGGCGAGGCGAAGACGAGTGGACAACCTCGTCTTCTGCTAACAGCAGCAGTACCAGCGTCGTTTGAAGCCATTGCTGCTGGGTATGATGTACCTGAAATTTCGAAGTACCTCGATTTTATCAACGTGATGACGTACGACTTCCATGGTCAATGGGAACGAACTGTGGGTCACAACTCGCCTCTATTCCCGCTCGAAAGTGCTACAAGCTACCAGAAGAAGCTTACAGTGGTACGTATTTATTTTTTTAGTAAATCAAGGCACTAGCTGAGTTTTAGGACTACTCTGCCCGGGAATGGATAAAACAAGGGGCTCCTAAGGAAAAACTCATGATTGGTATGCCCACCTACGGCCGTAGCTTTGAACTAGTTAACAAAACCCAATTTGATATCGGAGCCCCAGCCAGTGGCGGTGGTACTCCCGGGAAATACACTTCCGAGGCCGGTTTTATGAGTTTCTACGAAATTTGCGACTTTCTACACGAAGATAACACAACACTAGTCTGGGATAATGAACAGCAGGTCCCGTTTGCGTACCGAGGCAACCAATGGGTGGGCTTCGACGATGAAAGGAGTTTGAAAACAAAGGTACGACTTTTGAGTACCATCGCTCTTCAAATGACACAATTGAATTACAGATGGCATGGTTGAAAGAAGAGGGCTTTGGGGGCATAATGATCTGGTCGGTGGACATGGACGACTTCCGTGGTTCCTGCGGAAGCGGTAAGTACCCTCTAATCAATGCCATGAGACAAGAACTGGAAGGTTACAAAGTGAAACTGGAGTATGACGGCCCTTACGAAACATCGATTTCTTCAGGACAGTACACGACGAAAGATCGTGAGTTGTGATCGTGTTTCGTCGATTTTTTCTCAAATTATGATTGCAGCAAATGAGGTGACTTGTGATGAAGAGGAAGGTCATATCAGTTATCATCCTGATAAGGCCGATTGTCGGATGTATTACATGTGTGAAGGAGAGAGGAAACACCACATGCCTTGTCCCTCGAATCTTGTTTTCAATCCGGATCAGAACGTTTGTGATTGGCCCGAAAACGTTGAAGGGTGCATGCAACACACAGCTGCTCCACCCACTAAACGATAATTTCTAACTGAAACTTTGTAAATAATTGGAAATTTAGTCTTGTTTAGTAACACGGAATTTATTTGTTTTATTAATTTAAGTGATTATGTTACTGCCATTGACTGAAAAAGATTCTTTTGTGAAACTGCCATAAGAAAAGACAGTTTTTTGCACTCGTATTGGGGATCAATTTTAATAAATTGTTTTATCGAGTTATTTAACTTTCTATTTTATACAATAATTTATAAATTATGCATTGTAGTTGTAGCGAAAGAATATTTTTATATGGTATACGTTTAGTATATTATAACAATTGTAAATACATATAAATAAATATAAAAAACTGATCGTTTTCATTCGAATCACCTTATGTATTTTCTTATTTTTTCTTTTGTTTCAATGTCTTAGAATAATAGTTGTTTCAAAAATGGGCATTCTGTTCGCTTCCCAGTGGGACTTTCGCTGAAAATACCCTTCCAACAATACATCCTATCATGCACCGGGTTTAATGAAACTTTCAACTCTCTCCCAATATCAAGAAATTCAATTTCGTGTTTTTTCATGGGTTTCCATTTAACTTTCAACAGTGGATCCCGTTTATGAGGAGTTGGTTCTCCAAATGTCGCAAAATTGCTCCAAAGTTTTATAAATTTTGTTACTACAAGTTCTTCCACACTTCCAGATTTAATTTCAGGAGTTTTCAACGTTTTAAAAAGGTAACCAATGTCGTCAAAATGTGAAACACCTAACAAAAGTATATGTATGCGGTTTGTGTGACTAAGAAACTTACCAGGTTCTTTAATTTTGGCCAACTTTTTGTAGAAATTTAATTTAGTCTCTGCTGATATCATATAGACATATGTGGGCGCTTTGTTTTTGTGAAATAAAATCATTACTGTTTGGAAAAGTGGGAAAATAAACATTGAGTCAGATATTAACTAGAAAACAAAATCAAAATTGCGAATTTGAAGGAAATGTGACTGACTTCATAAATTTTGTTGACTTGTTTGAGCGGATCTTCATTTTCAAAATAAAATTTCTTAATCCTGTCACATAATTTATCCGTTTCAGTCTTGTCCATATTATAGTTGAAACTCCAAGGAACGAAAGTTTCAAGAGGTGGCAAACCTTGAGTTTTCAAATTTTTGTAAATTTCCATCCCTTCAGAATTTGTAAAACCAACAATCAACGGTACATGGTTAAACCTTCCCCCCAACATAGCTTGCAGCGGTTCTTCGGTAATAAAAGCAAACTTGTTATTAAAAGACTCAAGAACATAACCGAAAGGTCTGATTTCAGACGCTACCAATTTCTACAAATCTAATTTAAAATCTTTTTTTAACAGAATTTACAATTAAGTACATCAATAATTTTTTCTTGAATTTCAAAAACTTCCTCAACTGATTTTTTCATTAAGCATTCAAGAAGTCCTTTTTCATCATTCAATCCCATTTTTAGAACTTCAGCAATGGTGTTACCTCCTTTAGTCCCCCTGGCCCACGGATTCACTGCACACCCACTTTGGGCAATTGCTCGATGAAAAAGCCCTTTGGTCAAAGGTGACAAAAATAGAAGATGGACACTGGAACCGCCGGCATCTTGTCCAAAAATTGTAACATTGTGAGGATCCCCACAAAACTTATAAATATTCTTCTGCACCCACTTTAAGGCCATTACTATGTCTTTCAATCCGGCATTTCCAGGTACATTCAGTGACAAGTCTTCCAAACACAAAAACCCCAACATTCCCAGACGATAATTAACCGTAACGAGGACTAAATTTTCAGTCAGTAAAAATTCAGGGCCGTAAACGTCGTCATTCCCGGACCCAAAAATAAAATAACCCCCGTGTATCCACACCAGAACTGGATACAAGTTGGTGTGGATACCATCTGGAATCTGAGAAAAGTTACTAAACTGAGGGTGAGACCAGAGTTACCTACGTTTTGTGTGTAAACGTTCAAAACTAGACAATTTTCACTCCCTGTGATTTTTTGACGAAATAAATCGCGTTGAAAGCTCACATTTCCGGGTTTGGTGGCATCAAGAATTCCTTCCCAGTGTTCAGGAGGTTCAGGGGCCTGAAAAAATCAGAAAGGAGTGGTACTGAGGAGAGATTTTACCTTAAACCTAAGATTGCCAAGGGGAGGTTTAGCATAGGGGATTCCTTGAAATTTGTAAAAAGGGGTTCCTCGGATGTCTTTCCCAGTTGAACCAAGCAATTTTCCTTGCTCGATAGTTAATTCGGGTTGTTTCATTTTACAAGAATTTTGACAATTTTTGACAATCTATTTCTAATTTTAAACTTTTCCATTTTTTAAATTTTGTTAGAACTCTTTTATTTATTCACTCCACTCGTTTGATAAGTAATAAGTTTTCAAAACATGTCAATATTTATTTTCAAGAAATAAATAATTATATGGATTTGCAAATCAAATGATAACAGAAATTATTTGGCGCCTGTAAGTATAATTTTCATTATTTTTAACTATTCAAAGAAATCAAAGTTCTCGAAATGTTTATTTCTTATTAAATCTTTATTTGATCAAAGTCGTGCGGTCACCTCTATTTTTAGACACTTAACATCAAAGATAAATAAAGAAGAATTAGAAACAAGCTATATTACGCCCCATTAACAAAATAGTCCAGTTATTTCCTTTTTCCAGCAGGACTCTCAGAATAAAGCTTTTCCCAAAACTGTATTCTTTTGGAATATGGATCTGACATCATTTTCAATTCGTTTCCAATGTCAAGAAAATGAATTTCAGGATTTGTGATTGGTTTCCACACAACTTGCAACAGTTGGTCGTTTTGGTCGGGAGTTGGGTTTCCAAACTTTGCAAAATTTGTCCACAACTTAACAAACCTTGAAAGACCGATGTCTTCAACACTTCCGGGAGTTATTTTCGGAGTTACAAAATGATTGAAGAGATAACCAATATCGTCAGCGTGACAAACACCTAAAAGTTTAATTCAGATTTTTTTCTCTTAAAACCATAGAAAAATTAGTTACCAGGTTCTTGAATTTTTAATAAATTCTTGAAAAAGTTTAATTTTGTTTCAATTGACATTTGGTACATGTAGATTGGTGCTTTTGAACGACTATATTGAGTCGTCACAGTTTTGTAAATACCGTAAAGAAATATAATATCAGTGACCAACTAAAAAACAAGATTCATAAAAAAAAAACAATAAAAGTAGAGTCAAAAACTAACATCAAATGCTTTTATAACATTTTTCGCTGATGGTTCTTCATTGCCAAAATAAAAGTTTTTTATTGTAGCACTAAGAGCCTTCGTTTCCTCTTTACTATAACCAAAAAACCAAGGAATATAATCATGAACAGAGAATTCTTTACGACAATCTTTAAACAACTGTGCCAACATTCCTTCACGCGATGTAAACCCAATCATGAGTGGGACTTGAATAAAATTCCCAGATAAAATTATTTGAAACGGTTCTTGAGCCAAAAAAGCCGTTTTGCTGTCACCAGATTCAACCACAGGTCCAAATGGTCGAATCTCACTGGCTACCAAAGGCTAAAACACCCCATTAAAACAATGGCCATAAACCAACTCATAATTACATCAACAATTTTTTTCTGAATTTCCAAAATTTCTGCAACGGTTTTAGTTCTCAAATGGTCCAAAATTGTTTTATCATCAGCTCCTTCAAGGTTCAAAACTTTGGCAATCAAGCTGGCCCCTTTAGTTCCTCTGGCCCAAGGGTTTAAAGCAGAAGCACTCTGAACAATCGTTTTGTGAAAAAGCCCTTTCGCTAGAGGTGACAGTGTTAACAAGTGAACAGAAGCACCCCCGGCACTCTCTCCAAAAATTGTAACATTGTTGGGGTCACCCCCGAAAGCGGAAATGTTTTTCTGAACCCATTTTAAACCCATTATCATGTCTTTGAAACCAGCATTGCCGGGAACCTCCAAGGATGGGTCTTCAAGGTTCAAGAAACCCAACATTCCCAAACGATAATTAATTGTAACATAAACAATGCTTTCGGTCATTAGGAAATTAGGGCCGTATAACTCTTCAGACCCGGATCCCCAAACAAAACCACCTCCGTGGATCCAAACCATGACTGGGCGAAAATTTTTACCATCACTTAACTATAATTAAATAAATTAGACCATAATTACAAAAATAAACCCAAGTACCTGGTGCGTGTAAACGTTCAAAACCAGACAATTCTCGCTACCAACAATCATATTTTCTCTTACTACGTCGCAGTGGTAGCAAGCATCCCCTTCTTTAGACGCATCTAAAACTCCGGTCCATTTTTCCGGAGGTTGAGGCGCCTGGAATACAATTAAAACGATTCAAGGTAACCAAAATTTTTACCTTGAATCGGAGGCCACCCAAAGGTGGTTTCGCATATGGGATTCCTTTGAATTTGAAAAAATTGTTTCCTCGAATATCAGTCCCAATGGACCCTCGGAGTTTCCCCTGTTCTATTGACAACTCCGGTAACATTTTTCACCAAAATAGAGAACCAACTGCGGCTAAAGTACTGATCTCACTGTAAATACTGCTTACATAACAGTCCATTAAATAAACATTCTAATCGCAAGATACATTCGGAAAGATTAGATTACGCGGAGCGCTTAAATTAATTTTTTTGTGGAGTAAATATCTATTAAATTATTAATTACATAAATATAATTGTTTATTTATTTTTGATTTCACAATTTTTTTCACAAGTGTGACGAAGAGTTTTTTCGTTCATAGAGATGTGTCAAAAATTTGATCCTTTTGTGCTCAACTGAGTTGGTAGCCGAGATCAAATTGTCGCCAATATCGAGATAATCAACTTCCTTATCAGTCACAGGTTTCCAGGTAACACTTAACTCGTCGTCAGGTGTAGGATTGCCGAATTTGGCAAAATTGGTCCATAATTTTACAACTTTTTTCAACAAAATGTCTTCCCTAGAACCAGATTTAATACGAGGAGAAGACACATTTTTGAACAAATAACCAATGTCGTCACAATGTACCACACCTAAATTTTAAATGTTATTAAAATGCAAAAAAAAAGTTACAAAGACCTGGAATTTTGATTTTGTAGTTTTGCCTCATCACATTTAGTTCAGTCTCTGCTGAAAACCTGTACAAATAAGTGGGAGCTTTCGATTTGTTAAAGTGGTTTAAAACAGTTTTATAGACACCAAAAACAAAATTTGCATCAGTGTGAATCTGAAATCAAAAACCTAGAATCAAAAGTAAGTACTAAAATTGAATACAAACCGCAATTTTTGTTTCTAGTTTAATCGTGGTGGGAATATGTCCACCGGAATAAAACTTTTTTATTTTCTCCGCCATAACCTGACTTTCAGGACTTCCAGTTTTAAATCCTAGAGTCCAAGGAATGGAATCCTCCATATTTTTAGCCCCTGGCCAATCATCAGGTCTGAGCGAATCAAACCCCCAAGTTTCCGCAGTTGTGTACCCTATCATAAAAGGCAATTGCTGAAATTTTCCACTCGAAATAATATCAAACGGTTCCTCGCATAAAAAACCATCAGAGTTTTTCTCAACAACATAGGCAAAAGCCCTTTGTTTACTTGCATATATATTTAAGAATGAAACAATTTTCTCTTGAAGTTTGAACAGTTCGTCTACAGGTAGTTTTAACAAAAGTTCGTAAATCTTTTCTTCATTTTCTTCCAAGTGTAAGATCGATGCCAATTCTTTAATACCGGTGGTACCCCGAGCCCAAGGGCTAAATGCACACCCACTCTGGGCTATAGCCTTATGAAACAAACCATGACTCATTTGTGACAAAAGTAGGAGATGAACGGCAACTCCACCTGCACTTTGCCCAAAAACGGTCACATTTTTGGGATCACCGCCAAAATTTTGAATGTTGGTTTGGACCCATTTCAAAGCCATTACTATGTCTTTCAAACCTGCGTTGCCTGGTACTTTTAATTCTGGAGTATCAAGACTCAAAAATCCTGAAATAAAGTTTTAAAAAAGAATTTCAGCTTTAATAGTTATAGCACCCAATATCCCTAAGCGGTAGTTTATAGTTACCACTACCACATTTTGAGTTATTAGAAAGTCAGGACCGTACATTTCCGTTCCTCCAGATCCGTTCAAAAAAGCACCTCCATGAATCCAAAACAAAACGGGAAACAAAGAATTATTTTCATTACTTGATGCTACTTTCTTCGTATAAACATTCAAATATAGGCAGTCTTCACTCCCAACAATTTTATTATTAAATGGGTGTCTAGAGTAACAAGAATTTCCTTCCTTTGTAGCATCTAGTACTCCAATCCATTCTTCAGGAGGTTCAGGAGCCTGAAAACTTAATCAAAAAAAGGAATATTTTTGAGGAGGTACCTTAAATCGGAGAAGGCCTACAGGGGGTCTAGCATAGGGAATGCCTTGAAATTTATAGTATTTCTCTCCAGATGAATCAACACAGGTGGTACCTTCTAATTTTCCTTGCACTGTTGTTACTAGAGGTTCCATTTTAGATTTGTTTAAAGTGAGTAAAAGTCATGCATTTATATTAGTATATTTTTTATTAAGAAACATTTAGTTAAAAATCAAACTCCAAGGTGACTCTATTATTTTATCGTTACATTAATTTACCATTAGCGGGACTTCTAATAAACAATTTTTTCCAGAATATCATTCGCTGAGCGTCAGGATTGGCCGAAGCAACTAACTCATCACCAATGTCTAAGAAATCTAATTCGTCTTCATTATTAACAAATCTCCAAATAACATTTAACAATATATCGTCTCTCCGAGGAGTCGGATTTGCATATTTTGCAAAATTGCACCACAATCTGACAAACCTCTTCATTGCTTTGTGTTCCTTGGTTCCAGGTTTGATATTTGTGGCAAAATTTTTAAAAATGTAATTAACATCCACTGAAATCCCTGATATCTTCAAGGCAGTTTTTAAAGACACTCTGTATAAGTAAGTGGGGGCTCGAGATAAAACGCAATGCCTTTTGATAGTTGTTTGAATTTCGAAAACTGTCTGAGAGTCAGAAATTAACTAAAATTTTCTGAATAATTTTTTGTGATAAAGGTTCGTTACCTACAGTTGTTGTTTTGGTTTTGTCTCTTGGTAAAGTTTCCTCAGAACCGTAATAGAACTTTCTGATTTCTTTGGCCACTGTGTAGCTTTCAAGACTACCAAACTCGTAACCAAAAAACCAAGGGATGATTTTTTCTTCAAAAGTTGGTCCTTGATTGAGTTCGGAACCAATGGTTTCGTTGGAAATGTATCCACATATAAGTGGTACCTGGTTGAAATTTCCCGAAGAAATAATTTTAAAAGGATCTTCTTTCAAGAATGAGGGTTCATCTGATTTCTTCTCAACGACGTAACCAAAAAGATTGGGGTCAAATGGACCACAAGTCTAAAACACAAATGTCAAAAAATGCCCATAGAATTTTTCCCACTACCTACTTCTATTAAAGTCTTTTGGAGTTTATAAATATCTTGGACTTTCAGTGACATTAAGTACTTGTATACACTTTTTTCATCCCTTAATTTTAAAACTGAAGCTATTTGTGCAATTGTAAGGGTGCCACGTGCCTTCAAACTCAAAATGGTACCACTCTGAGCTATAGCTTTATGAAAAAGGGTTTTGCTCATAGGCGATAAGTGCAAAAGATGGACAGACATGGCACCTGAACCGGAACCAAAAATGGTTATATTATGTGGATCTCCACCAAACAATATAATATTTTTTTGAACCCATTTCAAAGCCATTACCATGTCTTTAAACCCAGCATTGCCGGGTACTCCTAAAGACACATCTTCAAAACTTAGGAACCCCAACATCCCCAACCGATAATTAATTGTGACAAGTACCACATTTTCGCTGATTAAATAATCAGGACCATACATATCACTGGTACCACTTCCGGCCACAAAATCTCCACCATGAATCCAAAAAAGTACTGGTTGTGTAATTCGATTGGTATCGCTGCGAAGCTACAAAAAATAATTTTCCTACTACAGTTGTGATGGGCTATAGTATTTTACGTTTTTAGTATAGACATTAAGCACCAAGCAATTTTCGCTCCCCACAATTAAATTTTTCTTGAAAAAATGTTGTCCATAACAAGGATCACCCTCTTTGGTCGCGTCGAGAATATCTGTCCAATTTTCAGGGGGTTGGGGGGCCTAAAAATTTGCAAAATTTGATCAAAACCAAAATTATTATTACCTTGAATCGGAGAACATCCAAAGGCGGTTTAGCGTAAGGAATTCCCTGAAACCGGAAGTAGGTGTCACCGTTTATGTCATATGAGGTGGCACCACGTAATTTGCCTTGGCTGATTGTTATTTCCGGGATAGTCATTTTTATGGTAATTAGCAAATATTATTGGATTATCACAATCATACGTTATCCATTTATACAGTTTTGGAAAAGTATTTATTGTTTTTTTATTATGTTATTGTGTTATACAGCACCAACGCAATAATAAAATGGAATTTATAAGTTTTGTTTTTATAACCAATTACATACAATTACAATTAAAATACGAGTGAAAAGTTTTAGTTTTGTGATTTTTGCTTCGCTTCCAAATGTATTTTTTTTATTAAAATTGACTTGCAATTAATTTAACTGCAAAAATTGTAATAAATTTACTACAGGACACGTGTTTATTCAAACACCATTTCTCTAATTTTTGCAAAATATTTAAACTCAAATTATTGTTACAATAAAACAGTCTTATAACTTAAAAAAAATATTAGAAAAGTTTGAAATTTGGTTATGATTTAAACATTGAAAAAAATTGTTATTTTTAAACTTCTTGCCACTCAAACTATAAATCAAATTATGTCCCATAAACATACATTTTTGCAATACAAATTTTTAAACAGACGTTCATGAATTTCTCTAATTGTGTTGTACTCCAAATATATTTCATTCTCATTTCGAGTCAAAAATTCAAAAAAGCGGCTTTCAAAGCTTTCAATTTTATTATTATCAATTACAAATGTTTTTAAATTTGACTTGCACAAAATATTTTAAGTTGAAACGTGTTAGTTTTGGTTTAAATTAAAAGTTTCCACAGTACAGATAAATTTGTGGGTCTATGTCGAGTAAGTGGTACAAATCTTATCCTTTTAAAAATTCTTTTTTTATTTTTAGAATGAGTAAAGTTGTGATTTCTAAATTGATGATTTTGTGTATCAAGTTAAAAGTACTAGAGCAATTTAGGTGTTGGGTTTAAAACGTGACTGGTATAACTGATATCAATTGTGATAAAAAATCGACAAAATTAGAATTATTACTCTCCAAGATTATGAGAGTTGTTGAAAACTAAAACATTTTTTAAAAATAAACAACACTGTTGAGGTAAAAGAAAATGAGCTCTGTGTTTTGTGTGTATGTACAAATCACTCAATAATAATCGGATTACATCAAGACTGAAGTAATCAAGCGAAAGTTACACAATTACTAGAATTTATTAAATTATTACTTCTATTTTTATTCTATGTTATACAATACAGTACATTTTTTATATAATATTCTTTGCACAAAATTATACAGGAGATCCCACGAGTAATAATGAGCCTGAAAAAATTTCGAAAGCAACCAACATTACATTCCAAAGATAACGTGGATATTAAAATATTTAGTTTTTATAAATTAAACATAGTGACCAAGGATCACACTTCAACTTTAATTTATAAAAAGTCGAACCTTTGAAAATTTAGTGAAAATTACTAAAATTTTGCCGAAAAGACCAACAAGATTCTCATTTATGAAGAATGTTTGAAAAACGCTTCGCAAACTGCACGTTTCTATTCAGCGCGATATCCAAATAGACGGACTTTCTAAAACTAGAGTAGTCATTTTGACAGATAGAAATTTGTCAAAAATAAAAATACGATTACTATGTTTAACTAATTAAAACAAAATATTTTAATATCCACGTTATCTATGAAATGTAATGTTAATTGCTTCAAAAAAATTTTCAGGCTCATGATTACTCGTGGGACAGCCTGTACAAGCAGTACCTTACTTTTTTAAGTAATATTAATTTACTAGAATTGTTAAACTGAAAGTTTTTATATTTTTTTGTGAAAACGTTACTACGATAGTTTTGTCAGTTAGTTAATTACTTGTACAGTCAACAAATTAATTTTAAAATACTTTTCAAAAATATAGCTTATAGACATTTGCAACAATCATCAAAACCAAAAATGGTGGATGCGCCGGGACAAAGGTCTATACAATTACAAATGTCTTGCCTATGCTAGAAGTAACTATGATATTTATGTAGATACTTATCTCATAAAAATACTTCTTATCAATTATAAAAGTAGTATGTAAAATGTCAGTTCTACCGCAAACTCAGAAAAGTATAATTTATTAAAGAAAATTCCTACATTTTTAAGGTAACTCAAAAAGTAAATATTTTGAGCAAAACAACCAGATTTCCAAAGGTAAACAGAAAAAATCGTGAAGACAACCACAATTTTCAAGGTAACTCAATAAACGTTAACTTTTCAAGCAAAACACCCCTATTTTCCAGGGTAACCAAAAAAGCAAATATTTCAAACTAGTTAAACAAGGGTAAACAAAACAGTACGATTCTCGCACAAATTATAGAAGTATATTCTTAATAAATTTTTTCACTAATAAATGGAGCAACAAGATGAGATAATATTAAGAAAATGTTCTATCTGCAAAATTATTAAACCTCATTAAAATTTTGTTAAAAGTAAAAATCAAAAATATGGAATTGGATACACATGTTATGACTGTAAAAAACGACAAAATGATAAGTTCACTTGTAATATATGCTTTATGGAAGTACCAGCACGCTATAAAAAAAACATTTTAAAAATATATGGCATGAAAAATTAGAAAAATATATAAGTGACTTAAAACGTGAATTGGAAAATTCGGACGAAACGAATTTGGCGAATACCCAAACGGTATACACCCCAGAAAAAAGATTCAAACTGCTTACAATAAAAAAGTACCGGTTTCTTTACAACTGAAACTAGCTGACCTATCCAACGGTAGTTATTCAATCTTTTTACACAAAGACAAATTACGAAAATTGAGAAATCTAAAAAAGATAAAAAAGGTTGTAGAATAACAATGACTTTTGATCAATTTAAGCAAAATCATACTGGTGGATTTCTACCCCTATTATTTGCAGGTTTAGGTGCTTTAGGTGCTTTGGCAGGAGCAGGAGCTGCAATAGCAAATTTGGTTATAAATAAGAAAGCAAAAGATAAAGAATTGGAAGAACAAAAACGGCATAATAAAGCAATGGAGAGAAAAGGACTAAGCAACAAAAAAAAAACTGGCAAAATCAAGAAGAAATAATTCCCTTGTCCAATTTTGATATACTAAAACTAGTTGATAATTTGAAAATAAAAAATTTTAGAGGTGTTTTTATGAAAAATGAATTACCATCCAAACCAAATAAAAACGAATGTGGTATTTTAAATCTAAAAAACTAAGATAATTTGTGGTATAATGAAGAAAGATATCAAAATTATGACGATCCACCTATCTGTGGTCATTTGTGTTTATTATTTCTACAAAATCTACAATATTTTTTATAAATACATGAAAGCTGTTTTTACAAAATATTCATTATGAATATGTAAATTTTCAACCAGACTCAATTTTAAACTTAAATGCTGTTAATAGGAAAACAGTTGTGGGTGATAAATTTATTGGACCTCGATTTCAGTACTATATAACTGGTAAAGTTGTACAAAAAAGTAATGATCATGATTTTAATGCTGATAATAAAGTTACGTTAAGTGACAATTTTCCAGCACATTTATTTACTCAGATAGAGGTTAAAAAACATGATAAAATGTTAGATCAAATAGAATATGTTGGAGTACTATAAAAGGAACAATAAGTTATTCACTGGATAATAATGGTCTCACAATTAATTCTGGTTTTCAATCAGAATATGAATCACAATTAAAAGATTTTTCAGTATTTGAAAATCTGGCTAATTTTGGTTTAGGGTTCTTTAAAGACGTACAACATCCAATATTTAAAGGTGGTTTTGAAATAACTTTTACAAGAAACAGTGATGATAATGCTATATGTAAAAAGCCAACTGATCCAAAAGCAAAAATAATTATAGAAGATTTTATTATTAGAGCTCCAATAATTACCTATCTGACCAAAGTTGAATTGATTAACGAATTAAAAGTATTATCACAAAATAAACAAAGCATATTTATGTTTAGATCCTGGCAATGTATTTAGAAGAAAAATATATCAGGAAAAACAATATCCATCAATATAACTAATATTTATAGGAATGTCCACAATCCATTATTCGGAATTAGCGGTTTTCAAGTAGATAGAGAAACAAATAATGATCAGTCAAAATATTGTAGCTTATTTAATCATTGCAATCTTAAAAATCTTTGGTTTGAAGTTGATGGTATTAGATATCCAGAAGAAATGTTAAATTTAGATTGAGATAGAAATATGTATAATATTGCTTACGCCATTTTAACTCATTATAAAAAAGTATGTGGTAAAACATTTAATAAATTACCTCTGATGTATGTAAATCCTAAGCAGTTTAAGAACGCAAGACCTTTTATCCCAGTTGATCTTACAAATCAACCACAAAATACAAGTAGATCTAGAAGTAATATTATTTTACATGGTGATTTTGATAAGGCACTTCTGAATTTCTTTATGATATTGTTAATAACACTTTTAGTGAATCAATCTGAGTTTTTTATTATTAAATGGGTAATAGCTATTTTACTAAATGCAGGAAAAAAAACTAAAAATGTTAATCCACAAGTTGTAACAACAAAAAATAATAGAAAACGATTAAAGTCAAAATGCGCGGTTTGTGGTAGAACGAAATCAGAATTCGTACGATAGTTTATAAAATAATTTTTCATATAAATGGAAGGTAACATATTTGAAAGTGAATGAAATATTTACTCTTTGTTGTAAAACAAACGGTGAAGAATTTAATTTTTTTATAACACACGATGAGCATATTGAATTGCTACGAAAAGTTACTGTTATTTTACTTACAAAATTACCTCCAGAAGTAGCGCAAAAACATCTGAATAACTTCTTAAAATTCGTCTAATTAATTATAATTAACAATCGTGTTGGATAAATCGGACTGTATTGTTTACCCTTGTTGAACTAGTTTGAAATATTTGCTTTTTTGTTTCCCCGGGAAAATCGGGGTGTTTTGCTTGAAAAGTTAACATTTATTGAGTTACCATGAAAATTGTGGTTGTTTTCACGATTTTTTCTGTTTACCCTTGGAAAGCTGGTTGTTTTGCTCAAAATATTTACTTTTGAGTTACCTTGAAAATCTAGGTGTTTTCCTTAAAAAATTATACTTTCCTGAGTTTGCGGTAAAACTGACATTTTACATACTACTTATAAATAATAATTTCCAAATAATCAAAAAATATAATTTTTATATTAACTTACATATTAAAGTTTTCGTTCATTTATCTTTTATTTATTTATTTTGATTTTATTCTTTAAGTTTTTGGTAATAATACAAACTTTGTTTACAGTGCAAAATAGAAATGTTTTTGTTATAGTTTATTAATGAAAATACGAAAATTTGAAGAGTTGATAAGGAGAAAACAGATTAGTTAATTAGTTCATGGATAATGTTATTTATTATCATACCTAAAGTATTTTTTGCAAAAATATTAGTTAAAACATTTTTAATGTCAATATCAGTGAATAATACAGAAACAGATTGCAAAATAAATAAGTAATTTCATTATTTCCTCTGCGCATGTAGGTAATGACACTATTTACACATTATTTATTTTTTATAACTCACAATAAATTTAATCTAAATAGGGTTATACATATTAATCACAAGTGACTATTTATTCAATGATAAGATAAACATCTTACAAATTACCTATATATTTTATTCAGGTGCCCAAAATGAAAGTAATATTTTTACTCACCTTTGTGGTAAGTGAATTATAAAAAACATATAAAAATAAACATTTTACAAATTATATATTTTATTCAGGTGCCCAAAATGAAAGTAATCTTTTTACTCACCTTTGTGGTAAGCGAATTATAATAATTACTTTTTAACAAAGAGTCATTTAAATATTTTTAAATAAGCTTAAGCCAATTTAATTGCAATCAATTTTCAAAATCGTTAAATAACTTTTAAATGACGGCGCAATTCTAATTACAATTATGAATTAAATTTCCAATCCGATTCCTTGTACTTTCTTTCTTGCTCTTGTTCTAGATTTTCGTTGTACATTCACAATATTGTGAACCAAAAGACGAATTTTTAAACAAGAATTCCTCGGAATGGGATCTTTTTATGGAGAAGCTTGATGAAGTTACATTTAAAACAAATTATACAGCATTTTGTAAGATAAACACTCACAAAGAAGTGGTCGTCAATGCGAGTTCACCTATTTTATGGGAATTACGGTGAGTAATATAAACACAAAATAAAAAAAAATCATGTAGTTTTAATTTTTGAAAAAATATAGATTTGATATATATAACAAAAGACAACAAGAAGAAAATAAGACAATCGAACAATGTTATTCCGAAAATAAAGGAGAAACAACTTGCGATATTCAGGGCTTCCAAGAGTGCATGAAGAATGCAAGAAAAGCTATGCTTCAAGATTTAAATTCTGAATGGTGGAAGAGCGAAATTCAAAAAAAGTTAGAAGAAGAAGCTGAATTATGTTGATGAGAAACATTTATTATTATTTAATATTATGATGTCTTTAAATCTAAAAACTTAAAATAATTAAAAATACGTATATTAAAAAAACTTTCTTAAAAGCTTGCTCTGTTTTACAAAAAAAGTAAAAAACATTTTTTAAGTTATTGTAATAAATTGTTTTTGTAAAAGGTCAAGCNGATGTGTTTGCTTTGTGTTTAGATTTAATTTGTTTCTGTTTTTTGTTATATTGTTCTATGTTSTTTGATTTTTTGTTATGTTTAATTATTGTTTCACCAGTGAGAAATTTTATTTGATTCCTAATTGTGTTTACACCATTTTTATTCTGTTTAGCAAACTCTTTTAAGGTAAAAGCTTGCTCTGTTTTACAAAAAAAGTAAAAAACATTTTTTAAGTTATTGTAATAAATTGTTTTTGTAAAAGGTCAAGCGTTAACCTTAACCATTAATAAAATAAATTGATTATTATTTGTTATTTATAAAAACAAATAAAAYGGTTTATATGTTCCGTTAACATYAAGACCTCATATTATATATAAGAATTTAAAAAAGTTATATTTTTGTTCCTTTTATTTACACYAAATTAAAAATAACTGTCATGTTTTTAGTATTGCGGATCAACAACTCTTCCTGCAAAAAGAATCACACCTTTGACTTGAATATAAAACAAAAAGGGATGATTTGCTTTAAAATCTTTGTCAGTACGTGGAGGTCCAGACATCGTAAAAACTGAAAAAAAAAWWTATAAAAAAATCTTTTGGGTACACAACCATACTTAGATTCGTAGCAGCTGCTGCTTCAACACCATYCTTGTTAACATCAATATAACTCTTTTGTGTAACCCCTCCCACAACAAGCTCCCCTTTYTCTCCAGCAATTCCACTAAAATCGGCTTCACCGTTCATAAAAGCCTTCCTAACACCTAACTGCAATCAAAATCAGTATTTTCATAGATTTTCTGCACTCTTACCTTTTGTAAAATTATTTTAAAATCAATCGTACTTTCAATTTTGAATCGTGGTAACTCTATGTTAATAATAACAGGTTGAAATTGATGTTCCTTGAAAATTTTATCTGTTTGTTCTTCAAGCTTGCCGAGCCCGTCTATATCATTTGGTAACACAAAAACCATATGGGCATCTTCTCCTTTGAATGGAACTTTCAAGAATTGGGCTTTTAGTTCTTTATCTTCATAAAGTTGATAAGAACCGCCAAGATCCATCATGAATTGAGTTTCGACCTTGTCAGTGGCTGTTTTATAAAAAGTTTTATTTAAATAAGAATATTTGTGAAAATCTCTGGAAGCCCAAGGTGCTTTAAAATAAAGGGCATTTATCATAACAGAAGGACTGCCACGGAGACTATCAGRCTGTATCAGATTTTTTATTTTATGGTTTGTCTGATTCTCAACCCACTGGTTCATAACCCTGGCAGCTTCTWCACCTTTGGAAAAATCAATATTTTCAACCTCWGAATGGTACGTATCCGTTGCAATTTTCTTAAAATCATCTCTAATAGAAAAATTTTCTTGAAGATAAATCTTGTTGGCAGTATGAAGAGAGTAGTGTTCAGTCCCCTTAAAAAGCAAAAAAAATTTTTTGAAAGCAGTTTGAGTTTTTTGATCAGAATTGGGTAAGTGGAGAGCAGTTTGGATTTCTGTAGCTGTCTCATCTTTGGCACCAGACTGAGCCAAAGCTAGAACTACTTCAGCAGAAAGGGGACTCACTAGAARATTGTTCTGTTCATTTTTTACACTTTCCTACAAGAAATCATAAAATTTTTAAATAATTTTTGAAGAACTCACTTTATAAACAGCARAAGTAAACAAATGATTGGCTTCTACAAATTCTTGAGAGGCCACATTCGCCACATAAGTGGCAAAAATTACTAAGAATATAAGAAAAGCAGTAACCTTCATTGTGACTTTAAAATATAATAAATATCTTGTTGCTTGGGATGTGTTTGTTATCTAAATAAATCCATAATAAAGGTCAAGTCAAAAAAAAATATTCGAACTTCCCGCACATTGCGCACGTGTATTTTCGACCAATCACAAAGCTTCATTTCGCGCCTTTTGTTTGTGAATAAACATGTCTACCGGCTATTCTTTCGAGTCGAGATGTAGTTCGAAAGTTCCTCTGCTTAAATTGTTGTGCCATATTGTTTTTATATCATTTTTTGTTATTGTACACCTTTATATTGTTTACGTTGTTTGAATTAGAAATGGAAGATCTTCCATTAACACAGACGCAGGAGGACATCGTAGCCTCCCAAGAACTAGATGAAATAAGGAGACCATGGGGGCGACTGTGTGCTTGTATTTCATCAATGATGTCTATCGGTGAGTCTTCTTCAATGCGGGCTTTTAACTTTTACGAAATTCTAGATTTGTTTGAACCGGTATATACTTTTGGAAGAGCCCCCAGTTGCGATATTTTTGTCGACGAAAGACAGTTCCCCACAATTTTAAATGTTAGCAAATTCCATTTTAAGTTGTCGAGAGAAGACAACGATTTGATTTATATTACAGATCTAAGCAAAAACGGAACATTTATAAACAAAACAAAAATTGGTAAAAATAACAAATGTGTTATTTGCAATGACGATGTCATTGCTATTGGACAACCCAGTATTATAGGTATTAGCGAAAGTCAAGTGTAACACAAAACATAACATTTTGCTCAGCTTACAGTTTCATATGCGATATCAATCGTGAAGATTTCGAGTTTCTACCTCGAGAATTACGCCAAAAATACACTATTACAAAGCTTTTAGGAAAAGGTTCTTTTGGCCAAGTTCGCTTAGCGACTGATAAGGTTTATTTTTTCATGTTTGTTATGTTTTAACTACCTGTAATTGTAGCATACTCTGGAACAATTTGCTATAAAACGAATTGATAAACCAAGGTCCAGTATCTCAACGCGTCAGAGGGGTAATTCCACAAGTATTAAAACCGAAGTTGAGATACTAAGCTCGTTTAGTCATGTAATTTTGAGCTGTTAAAATTCTGTAAAATAATTGCGAAATTTTAGGCCTTTGTTATTCAAATGAGAGAAGTTTTTGAGACTGAGAATGAGGTTTTCTTAGTTTTAGAATATATGAGTGGTGGGGAACTCACAAGTAGAATTCGTTCATCTTTACCGCTACCTGAGTGTGAGGTGAAGTTTATTTTTTATCAAATCTTACTTGGAGTGAGATATTTACATTTAAATGGGGTTACACACAGGGATTTGAAAGTAAGACAACCACATTTGTAAAATGCATATTTAGTCTTGTCTTGTAGCCTGAAAATGTGCTTCTGAGTACACAAAATCACTATCCCGCAATAAAAATCACAGATTTTGGATTAAGCAAAATCATGGACGACATAAGTGTGATGGAGACTGTCTGTGGGACTGTTCAATACGCTGCACCTGAAGTTTTGCGATTTTTTGAGCCCTACAACAGAAAAGTTGATGTTTGGAGTCTTGGAGTGATTCTGTTTTACATGCTGAGTCGAAAACAGCCCTTTGCGTAAGTATTATTGTTTATTAAAAAATTGTAAACGAGTTCTGTTAGAAATCTGAAAATTATTTATAAAAATGTACAGTTGCTATAATTGGACTGAAATTTTAAATATATAGGCCTCGCTACGCTCTGTTCGTCCACTGTCAGATAAAATAATGTGAGTAATAGAACTTAATAGAGTAATAGAAGTAGAAAACTGACTGCACTAATTGTTATTATTTTATCCTAAAGCTATTTTACCACGTTTTATATTTCTGCTAGTTTAATCTCTGTAGCTTTAAAATAAATATATTGTGATTTCTTTTTAATATTCGTTTTGCAGTGGTTCCAGTAGGGAAGAAGTTGCGCAAAACATTGTAGCGGGTAAAATAACATGGGATAATAAAGCCTGGAGAAGTATTTCAGAGTCGGCCAAGGATCTGGTGAAATCTATGATCACCGTGAACCCAGTTTTTCGCTGTGCAATTGTAGATGTTTTCAATCATGAGTGGATTGCAAAGGTTTTGTAAGATTTTTTACGACTTGGATAAATTTTGTTTTTAGGATCGTGAGACCAGAAGAAAGGTTGATGAAATGATTCAAAGTTCTGAAGAATCTATCTACCTATCTGCCGACTCGGACGACAGCCTCCAATTACCAAAGAGAAGAAGGATCTCTTTCTGAATCTTTATATTAATAGTATTATCATTTATTTTTGTTTGTTTTATGTTTTGTATTTTTTTACATGTTTGTTTTACTTTTTCATTTAATTATATTCTATATTTATCTTGAAATGTGTTTCATTGGGATTTGGGATTGGTTTTAAATCAAACCTTTATTCTATTATAATTTATTAATTTTTATTTCTGGTATATGTAATAACAAGTTTGTAATAAATAAAACAAAAACTAATACCATTTTAAAAAACTTAGTCTTACTAAATGATCACAAGATCGTTATTTATAATACAAAAAAGAAATTGTGCGTATTATTTGATCTTACGTTTTTGTAAAAAACGCAAATAAAAATCAGTCTTGTACAAAACACAATTGGAACTCACACAACTCATATATTTACACAAAAACCTTACACGTTCAAACCACACACGCGGCTAGGAATAAGTCTAAAGTTCACTCTTCTATCGATATTTTACTTCCTACTATCTTAATAAACCAATAATCAGGAAGGATTTTCTGTTTCTGAACCATCCGCTAAGAGTTGTTGCGAGTTTGCTGAAATAAAAAAGCATAATGTAACAAACTTCAATGTAAACAAATGAGAAATAAGCAAAGAAACCCGCCACCTAGCCCAATAAAAAAATCACATACACTATTCGGTCGTTTGATTAGATACAACATCTCCTTGGCCAGCAGTGTCGTAATCCGAAACCTCTGCACAAAGCAAGTTTCATTAAAACAACGCTTAAAACTAGACCAATCAGAAAGAGATTTGAAATGTTTATTAAAGTAAAATAATTACATTCTACGAGATATAGGATAATTGGTTAAAGTCATGGCTATTTCATACAGAACACTACTTTTCTGATTAGTCACTAATAAAACCACCCCTTTACTTTTTGCAATTATTGAAAAAACACTCACCCTGTATTGCTTTTTCAACTTTATGTTTATCTTGTAATATATACAAGGCATTGATGAGGAAGAAGAAAGCTCCCAGGATTTCAACGAAACACGTCGTAAATAAAGCGTATTGGAGTGCTTTAAAATCATTTCCGTTGCTCTTTGACGAATTGTTGAGCATTATTAAAACGGCTTCGGAAATCTAAACACAATTAAGTTAAAACAATGGTGCAAAAAATACACAAATGACTTACAACTCCGATTAAGTAAGGACTTCCGGCATCCCCCAAGGCGTGTGATACCAAAAGTTGGAACCCTTCAGCGGTCGATCTTCGTGTAGGCAACACAACATACTGTAAGGTCAGACTTTTAGTATACCACCAATACAAGAAAATAACATAAAGTGTAAGAAAGACAGCAGTGTCATAAAATATTTGATGAGAAATGACTGCAATGTTTTTAAAATGGGTGAGATGATAATGAAATGTACTATCTGACTAAAGTTTAACGGTCGTTTCAGCTCGACGTTCTATACTTAAACTACTAGGAATCTACCGTTTCTTATAGTTGTGTCATAAGTTTTTGCAGTTAGTTCTAAGCGGCAGTAACGAAAACAGAAAAAGAAACCAAAATAAAGATAAGCAAAGTTATTGCAGTCTATCTCACAAATTTTTTATACGGTTATCGACTTTAAATGAACCAAACATCATATTTTCAAAACATCTCTTGCATAATTTAGCCTAAATATAATCCGCATCACTGGAAATTTTATGACGTTCTGAGAAATCGGGGACCTCAATTCCATTAAAATCGACAATCAACTTTTTCCTGCATAAAAAAAACTTGAATTTGAATGACAAATATTATTACCAAAATGTTTATTTATAAACCTACGTCTCTGGGGTATTTTCGAAAGCTATAAGTTATGATTGTTACTTTTTTCTTTAAGTTCAATAATATTGTTTGTTATTAGTGTCATAATAATTTTCTACCAACTGTTTATTCACAATAGCCTTTATTTACCTCTAAAATTGAAGGTCTAAATTTAGGTAACTTCTCTAACGCTGAAACAACAATTTTTGAAAATATGACGTTAAAAGTAAACTTGGATCTCAGAACGGAGTTCATTTGTATCTGCACAACCTTCAAAACAGTATGACAATATTTACTTTAAAGCTTTTGCTTAGTAGTTTTGAAGCTCTTTTGTTAGTTGAAAGATACAAACGAATTCACACTCTTCTTATCTAGAACAGCAACAAACTTTTCTCTTTTTTCCTACATTGCGAGTAAGGCAATATCTACAAAGCGATTAATTTGTGCAAAGAGCAATGAAACACAGTGCAAACACAAAATGTAAGAAATAAAATAAAACAAAAAAAAACTAAAAGGTTGAATAGAAAAATTTAGTCAGGTGTACCACAACCAATTAAGATAAAATTAAACACGTAATAAACCGAATCAGGATAATTAATTAATTTTTTCTAACACAAAAGTTCGAATGTGATTCTTTTTTTGTTTCTTACCAGCAAAATATCACTGACAATAGACCAATTGAGATTCAACGCAACCTGTCCTAGGAACAAAAGTACGTAACAGAGGACGATGTTATAGGTGACTGCGAAGGTGGTTCCTAGTAGTAACGGTGCTGATATAAGTAGTCCCGCTGCGCATATGATGGGATCAACCCTGGGATACTTCGGTTTGAGAATTTGACTTAAGTAGCATCCCAGAGTTAAACCAACTAAGCCCGCCAGTATCGTTATCGCCCCGAATATAAACGTCGAGCTGAAACATCACGTAATATCGGTCAACAGGGGCGGCCCAAACTACACACACATATGTTTGTCGAACAAATACAAGCTGAGTTTGCCGCCGCCGCCCCCACGACTCACGGTTCTTACCAGCAGGATGTCGGCCACGATCGACCAGGTGAGGTTTAGGAAGAATTCACCGAAAAATACGAAAGTGAAACAAAGACTGAGGCTGTACGAGGCGGAGAGGCAAGCGGCGAACACCATAGGAGTCGACAATAAAAGGGCAATGCCGCACAAGTGGGCGTCGATACGGGGGTAACGGTGGCGCAAATGTTGCGCCACGAGACTGCCCGCCGGGACGCCCAGGATGCCCGACACCATCGATACCACGCCGAATTTATACGACACACTAAAACACAAACCAAGTAAGCAGTGGAATTTACAAAGCCAGACATTGGTCACAACTAATTTCTTCATTAAATGACGCTACCATATTGTGAGAAGAGAGACAAGACAGACTTATTATATTATATTTCCATAAATCCTTTATCATAATAAACTAGACATTTCAACCGCCTTTTATACAAGACGTCCCATCAAAAACTTTGTTAGTGGATCATACTTCAAATTTAAAACACTGGCAATTATAGAAAAAAAAAGAAAGAAAAAATATTTTTTGTGGGACACAAATAGCAAATGAATCAATCAATAGTGTGTCTATGTGGTTCACATGACCAGATAATTAAAAATTATAGTAGAGGGCGACATTTCGAATGTTTCATGAAATTTTTGGTTTGAAAAAATTAAAAAAGAGCAGCGCAATCGTTTTTTTTTATCGTTAAAATTCTGCACGATTTCACTGTAATTAATATATTGATTATCAAAGTATTCAATGACAATAAACAGTTAAATTCTTTGCAACAAAAAGTATTCTCACTATCTTAATGAAACATGAAATAATCTCGTATACTGTGTCATTAGCCATTATATTATTTTTTGCATACCATTCAATGTGTATGTGTAACTATTTTCACTCCTTTAATAGATTTTATCTTACTGATATCTTAAGTGTTAAATCAAAAAAATATATATGCAACTTTTTATAAACAAACCAGAAACTAATCAGGAAATTCTTTATACAGTGAACGGTAAAATTATGGAATAATTTTATTAAAACTGAAAATATTTTGTTTTTGCAAAAATGCTCAAACAGGTCACTTTTCTTTTAAAAAATACACAATTTTCAACTTGATTTATTTCAATTCAATTCGATAACACATAATTTTCGAAATGGTAACACCAAAATATTAAATATTACATAACAAAGTTTTCGAAAAAAAAAATCATTCAAAAAGTGAAAAACGTAAATTTTAATATTAACAAGCCAAAAAGTGTAAAACTTTAAATCAAGTTGAGAATTATGTATTTTTTTAAAAGGAAAATAGCATTCGAGCATTTTTGCCAAAACAAAATATTTTCATTTTACTAAGATTATTCCATAATTTTGCCGCTCACAGGTGCGCCAGAACTCGCGCCCCAGAGAAAATTTTCAAGTAAGGTAAGAACCAGGAACACAGAAAAAATGTTTAAGAAATTCTATCTGTCATTTTTTTATGTCTATTTAATGATACTGATGATCTTGTATATGTTTTTTTACAATTACAAAGTACAAAAATTTTGTCAATAAAAGCCACAAATAACATTAAACAGAGTTACAATTTAGGATATAGCTTCCTTGTTTGCTCTTCTAATAGCTTGTAGCAAAAAAACTTGGAAAATTATTTTTCCAACGAAATAAATACAGTCAAAGTGCAAAATTTAAACCCACATAACTTCGAAATTTTTATATATATATATATAATTTTTTTAACATGTTTTCCATGTTCCTGGTATCTTACCTTATATGGCATTTTTCTCTGGGGTGCAAGTTCTGGCGCATGTATGTATAACCGTTCAGTTGAGAAAAAGTGTGTATTTTTTTTTTTATAAATAACTAGGAATTTTCTACCGGCCAATGCCTCCACTGCTCTTCAAAAAAACTCATATTACTGTCCTTTGACAATAAAGATAATATTAGGACGTTACAATAATAACACTAAACTTCACTAATCCTTTGGATCAATACAGTAACCAACACATGTGAAAATCGACAGCTAAAGCGAAAATGTAAATACACTCCGAGTACTAAGTAAATCTTGAATATTTTTATTTTAAATTATTACAGTTCGATGTTCCAGTCATTGTTCACATACTCATAAAATGAACTTGAAATATTTATTTTTGCCGTTTTAGTGAGTAAGTCTTAAAATAGCACAATTTTGCCTCGGAATGCCTTTGTTGGATTCCACAATCATCCAGTTGCTTACAACAATTTTTCTACCAATTGAACAAATACAAAATGCCAACATAGTTGCACACATGTACCACAAAAACCTTATTAACGATACAAGAAAACTTTAAATGCTATAAATGCCGCTGTTATTTATTGCTCGCTCATTACTTCGAATGAATTAGAGCCATATATTATCATCTTAGGAAATTCAAGCACACGACAACGTTCTTAATGGACTTGTCGTGTTGATGCGCTTGACCCTTACTTTTTCCTATCATTTCCTTCGAACTAATTTTAAAGTTGAAGGTGACGTATTCTCGACTTGCCAAATATTCAGTTCACGGTCCCTGATCTTAATTACTTACAAACCTTACCTGTTACTATCCACGCTGCTCGCATGCGGCTGTAGCTTAAGCCCCATTTCGATAAATTTAGGTCCCCACCAAGCCAACGCTCCGGCTACGAAAGTAACACACGTGAAACCCGCAGTCGAAATCATGAAACTTTTACTGTGAGAAAAGAAAAATTGATTATGGGATTTAATCGCAATGATTATAAGTTACTTTTTGACTAAATCTTTCAAATCTTCAGTCCATGGAGTCGTTTGAATGTGACTACTACCCTCACTTTGACCTCTTTCTGGATCACGAAGAGCAAAGAGAATGAGAACTACGGCAATACCGCCAAGAAATGGGGTCACTCGTAAGCCCCACTGCCACGTTCCTGCCAATTTGGCTGTTTCTGAACCGACGATGTAGCCCATACCGCTGGAAAAATAAATATTGTGTGCTTTTGGTGCGGTTTCCGGCGTCTTTGTCGGTATTTTTAAAGTTTGACAATAAATAATTTTAATTACCTTCCCACCGGAATGGCAAAATAAAAAAATGCCAGCATTTTCGACCTGACATCGCCGACGAACAAATCGCTGATAATCGTCGGTGCAATAGTCGAATAACTCGCTTCACCTATTCCTACTAACGCTCTGAACAACAGGAAGAACCAATAATCCTAAAGATACTCATTTAGTCACAAAAATCCCCTAAAATCGCCCTACTTACTCTCATAAAGGAACCAATCAAAGTGGTAAGACTCCAAAGGAAGACCCCGAAAGCCATGATTTTTTTCCTGCTATACCTGTCTCCCAAGTAGCCAAATATGGGAGCAAAAATCATATAACTTAAGACGAAAGCCGTCTGCAAAAGCCCTCCTTTATCATTTTGCACGTTGAAATATTTCTGAATGTCTTCTAAAATGCCTGTAACAAGAGAAAAACATTGAGGTCATAATTCAAATTTTTAATCAAGCGGAAACGTAAATGTGAGTTCTCTCCAGTCATCTCGGCTTATTACATCAGGGACTCCCTGATGCTTGTGGCGTGACCCCGCGGCCACACGTGCCACTTCAATCGAGAACCCCACAATCACGGTTCATTACGACGGTTAACAGGAGGAGAAAAAACAAGTGTCGAGTCGTGATATTTACATATTTTCGATTAATCGTATCCAGATGGTGAATTTTCTAAGATTCATTCATGAAGTTTTTGGAAAAAATTGTGAGATGTGAATAGACGTCGCCAGATACATGTTTATACCAGACTTTATGTGGGTGGGCGACTGTCTTTTCTCGAGACACGAAATGCAACACTTAGATCAACAGATACATAGACGATTCTCGAGGGGACGTTCTTTGCAAATGGGGTGCGTTTTGGGGTTTACTTCCACTCTGCTTTTCAACAATTTAATCAAAACTGACGTATTTTTGTAATAATACAGAGAATCTCAAGAAAAAAAGAAAAAAATATGAGCACGAGCACTGCAAATCATTTTCTTGTCCCATTTTTCATAAACAAATCGTCTCATCAAATTTTTATAAATGCATAGCAAATCTGGGGTCAACATAAAATCGATTTCAGTTTATTTCACGCTTGGTTTTGATCAAATGGTAATTCGAAATGTGTTGAAACTGGACAAAAGTATCGACTCTGTTATCGCTACCAACGTGCACAGTTATTTTACACACACGATAATGACTTTTCTAGTAATTAAAGTTTCATACACTGGATCGCATTTCAAATTAACGAGCGTACTTATTTACTAAAATTTGAGTAATACAAGATTATTAATCGAATATAAGTATAAAGTACCCATCAGGTAAGTACATTTTTGTACAACTATAATGGTTAGCTGAACATATCGTAAGATAATGATCTACAATTACAGTCAACTGAGATTTATGCATACAAGACTTAAGCTTTATCTAAGTGCATAGTAACTATTCTTAATAACAGACATGTCAACTCATGAAAATTCCCATTCAACTACTACTCTTGTTTAATCAAGTTTTGTATCTTGTCACATCTAATCCTGCTTGGAATTTCATTGTCTTAAGAAAGAAACAATTTTAATTTTATGAACATAAACTAAAAATTCCAGACTGACATTATATTGTATATCAATAAAAAATATGAAAATAATTTTATATAATTACACACAAGAGAATAATTACATAATTATTCACAGTGATGTCGTGTGTCTATAAAAAAATATGTAAACACAGAATTCTGTTGTTTCGATTTCATTTCGTTTCACCTTAGAACACGCGGTTCAGCCACGGAACTACGCCCCCATATTTGGCTGGGCCACGATGGATCCAAAGTTTTTTAAGGTGGCCTAAGTAAATCGTATACAGAGTGATTCTTAAATAGACCGACAAAATTTTATCACAGCTTCCCAAGGATAAATGGAGACAAACTGTACCCTTTTTACGTTTGTATCTTTTAGGGGCAAAACCCCCTTGATCCGTGCCACTTACGGCGTTTATGAATTGTTGCAATGATCAAATACATTTTTATCAAGTTAATACCATGGTTTCCACTACCTGTCCTAATACTATTTAGAAACACATCAGTGGCGTACGCTTTACCTCGAAAATATCTTTAATAAATTATATTTAGAGAATGTTTACACAATTAATTTTTTAAACATTTTTTCTAGCATGTTCTCATTTGATACTACCAAGGATAAAATTTTGTCGGTCTATTTAAGAATCACTCTGTATGTTAGGATAAAAGCCGATAATAATAGGCACCATGTTTTAAAAACCAGCAAAAATGTTTTAAAAACTTACAAGTTAGTGAAAAATGGCTCAGGAAATGATATTTCTGTAAAGTAACTTATATTAAAGTTGTATAAACAGTAAATTTTATTTTTATGTTTTTTTAGTTTTGAAGCAGGTGGGTCAAAGGGTGGGCCGTGGCCCCCTGTAGTTACGTGCTTGATGCGGTTAAAATTAAGTTGATTACGTTAAAAAAAAAATTATTGGTATGTTCCTCACTTTTTTGTTTTTTCTTTTTTAAAATTTGTTCAAGAGTCAAATAATGCTAACCCTTAAGATTATCCAATTAAGTATTGTATAGTGTGACGCAAACGACCAATGGTAATAGAACAGAAATTGAATAAACCAAAAGAGAAAATTGTTGTGTTCCATTTATCTCTCATCTCATCAAAAATAAACCAAATGCACTTAATTCCAAGCATCCTGTCAAAACCTCTATGAAAGGGTAAATTTATCGAACGCAACACATGAATAATTCATTGATTTTAAATTAGGTTCGATAAATTTCGTAATGAAATTTTTTGTTGCAGCTGAAACCCTCATGATAGATGACTTTCAGATCGAATCCGCCTCCCCCAAAATGACAGCAATTTTCCGTCAAACGAGCTGTTTACTGAAACTTCCTCTGTCCGTAACACTCGCAATGTAATTGCCTGTTTTCAGCTGACAACGGGGGCTGTTCTTGACAAGCTCTGGAGGGTATGTCGATGACACGTAATAAACCGGCGACGTTTTTCAGCCCTCTTTATTTTCATGCAATCAAAATTTCAACGTCCGGCAAGCCTCGAGCTACGCGTCTTGAATAACAACAGGGTGGACCTGTTTGATTTATCATTGCGTTATTTTGTAGGTTTATCTCACCTACTTGTTACGTTGCCCAAGCGTCAATAAATATTTGTTAGAGATAAGGTGTAAGAATGTCGCAAGTCAAAACAAAGAATTTTCGCACCGCAGATTTTCGAGATTATAAATCTCCAAAAATAGTACGTCGATGACACGATTCAAAATAAAATCTCGTCATATTTGAGTCATCTTCTCAGATTGTTTTCACACCGGCAATTCCCAAGCTCCCTTGGGCTTGGGGCAAAGTTGAACAGTATCTCTGCATAATATATAAATCAAAAGTGTGATTACTAACCCGTCAAGACGCCACGGTTATATTCAGAGAAAAACATTGTGTACAGCAAGAAAAAGGTTGATGAACTAAAGCTACATTGTGTGATTTATTAAAAGTCTGGAGCTCGAGTGTAAAATTTTTAAAAAGATTCACTCGCAAAATTTTCAAACTAAATTGAAACAAATTAAAAAACCAACACAGACGCCCCACATTCGTTGAGGTTTCTGAACATAAGGCTTCAAGCTCGCATCCGCCACGTAAACAAACCATTGTAACCATAAAACCCTTTCAGTGTATCCATAAAAGCTATCAATCAACCGCAAATGCGCCTGAAAAAAAAACAATTCTTAAATACCGCCGCCACGAACATCCCTCCATAACCCCAAAAAGTCTACGCCGACTCAAGTTCTATGCATAGCTCGGCTTTTATTTATAGTTTCTTTAATGTGGAACGATGCCGGGGCAATTAAGAACGTTTTATCGCTTATTTCGGGAGCAGATCTACGACTATGACCCATGAAAGCAAATGGATGGTAGGTGGTGAAGTACAATGACCAGAAGGTTGCAAAGGCGTAATGAATCAGCGTGAGACGAGGAGTGTTATCTTCAAAATTGATTCATCAACGAATTCTTCTGAGTGAATTTTCTACTACTAGAGAAGAAATGAGCAATGCCAAGAGCAATAATTTTATAAATTATCTACACTTGCTGATCCTCAAAGTCTGCCAAGCATGAGAATAATTCGAGTTGTTCGAGACGAAAGAATGCGGATTGGGTTCGTAAAACCGTTAAAAAAGCAAGATTCGGTTTCGTTGCCGGTGACTTTCGATCAGGTGAGTGCTTTCGCAGATCGAAAATTTTTAAGTAAATAGAAAAATCATATGACATCCTTACGCTCAACGAAGTTTAACTTTACAGTTTAAATAATCCAGACAATTTTAATAATTTTATTAATAACGATTTTATTTACATAATAGTGCCAAGAAAACAAGAGACTTCTGATGACATAACTTGTTTTTCTCAGACTCAACAGTCGTTGACAAATTCAATAACGCCATTAAAAACCTTCCAGTTTTATAAAGCTTGAAAGATATGGTTTCCATATTTCCAAGAGAAACGAATGATTTAAAAAGTCTTCGAAAAATTCTAGTAGACAATCCTTATCTGAAATATTTTTAGTTCCCTGCCTAACATAGACAAAAATTATTTTAAGGATATTTTTAGAACACGTTCTTCTAATTTGCATCCAGTACGAAAAACCAACATACTCGTACACAAATAGCCCCAAATTTTATTACAGTCTAAAATTTCTCGTTCCACTCATTCATAGCCGAGTAATTTGGGTTGGGAGATCGCCTGATTCGAATCCACCAATGCCAAGTCGCCGTGTTGTTTGATTATTATAATGCATACACTACGTGTGTCGGTGCCAATCATTAAATACTCGTTAAAATACATTCGAAACTAAACCTTATCAACACTTTATCACTGATATTTTCTAGTGCAAAATTTCGTGAACTGACACAAAACAGAAACATGTAAATTGGTGGCACTTAGCCCCAAACCAA
Organism: Tribolium madens; assembly: GCF_015345945.1. Lineage (NCBI taxonomy): Eukaryota > Metazoa > Arthropoda > Insecta > Coleoptera > Tenebrionidae > Tribolium > Tribolium madens. The sequence continues at coordinate 6,621,972 of NW_025400984.1, forward strand.
GGTCTGAAAGAAACCTTGATAGTACGTTACACGAAGTAACTTTAACAATGTTGAGTTAGGTCACTGAGGTCACCAGACGAAAATAAACTTCCATGTCTGCTCGGTTTACTCCCCCTTTTATCTGTTTCGTCATCAATCATTTGTGTTTTTTTTTTCCAAACAGAGATGATCCAAAAATAATATCCACCCCTGATGACTAAGGACAACGAGATTTGTTTGCAGAATTATTCATCCCTTGTGATGACACCCTTCGATGGGGTTCTAGTGTCATGGGTGTAAATGATTGTGTAATTTATTTATTTATGGATGGTGAGACAGATGGTCGAATAAACCACTGTTTATATTGTCACGAGGGTTGTGATACATTCAATAAGTTTTATCTCTTCTCTTTCGATTTTTTCTGCTAGTTGCTATTGATTTTCTCATCTAAATCTTGACATGTGATAGTAATGGAATGATTTAATTGATATTTTTTTAATCTAATTACGCAAAAGTACCACACGTTTGTATCACAATGATAATTATGTGTAGGTGAAGGTTAAACTATTTGTATTTAATTAACCTTCGACAAATGACTATTTCTAAGCTGAACGTCAATTGAAAATACGTAATACAAATCATCACGTCACGATCATACGATATTTTTAGGGAAATATTGTGTTATTGAATTTAGTTTCTAATCTCGTCAGCTTCCTGTCGCTAAATCACTTTTGGTTTCCTTGCCTTACAAACTTCGTATTGATTAAAGTCTAACAATAATTAATTTTCTTACATGTCTGCGTACAATTAAAAAAATTGCATATTCAAGTGATTCAAAATAATCTTGTTTTTGTAGCAGCTGTTACATTTTTCAAAAATATAAACATGTTTTTTAGAAGACGTGTTTTAAATTGTGTCAATCTTCGAAACGCCCGTAACATCACGTTGGGTCTTTTGTACCATTCACAGATGCTTAGAAATGATCTTAATCTGGTACAGGATATGCACGTAATATGATGGGCTTATTCAGTACTTCCTTATTTAGTTTTTCTTAATAGGAGGTGAAAGGAGGGGTGGTATAAGAATAATATGCCTGAACATTGAATTATACGTTTGAATGTTGAAAATAGAAAATTCAAAATAAATTTTAGGTTGTATTATTTTTTAATGTCTTATCTCTTTTATTCTGTTTTAAAGTTCAAGTTCACTATCCAAATACGATTGCAATATCTCATAATTAGGTGCCATTAGTCTGTATGCAGTTTAGGAAAAAACATTTATAAATCTTTCTTGCATTACGCATAAATAACAGATATAATTATTATCGAACACTTAAACCAATTCAATTTTTTTAGGGTTGTTTTTCTTGTATACAATAATAAAGGTTACTACTAATTAACGTATAAAAGAATATAGTAGGTAAAGCGTTATTTTGTGACAGCTTCAGTTAAGTATGTATTTTCAGTATTATCTTTAAAGCATACAGACCCAAAATTAAATAAAACTTAAAATTTTACATATTTCACTGGCATTCATTCCTAAAAAAATTTGCTTACAAACGAAACTAAAAATTTAAAAATACAACTTTAAAAGTAATTTTTATTTAGGATCTGCTTACTTGCACCATCGTACATTTATGTAACAATGGGAACAGTAATTAGAATGAGATTGTAATAACTACTTATAACTTATAACATATTATAATTGTTGTACTGGAGTATGCAGACATCAAATTTGCATTCAATTTTTGTGTCGAAGCTGTTTAATTTTTTTTATTAACTCCTAGAGAAATCTGCAATCTGCCCAAAAGGCAATAAGCGTATGGTATTACAATTAAGAGACATGAAGAGTCTCACTCCATTAAGTGAGCTCATTTAAATAAATATTATTCTTTAGCCTTTTTTTGCTAGTACGCCGGTCCTGTTTAATAAAAGAGTTCAGGTACATACTATTAAATTAATGATCCTTTTGTTATACCATTTTGTCATAAATCATAATACATCTGGTTTACGTTTAAATAAAAAGCGATTTGTAATTGTGATAACAGGGTTTGATCCTGCGCCTAAAAGTTATAATAATGAAATTGTATAAAATCACTAAAATTAAACGCTGCTAATACAACAAAACAATATAGTGAACACATTAAATGGAATTTTCTAATAGTAGATAGGTATAGCAATTTGTTTAAGCAATAAAAGTAACTGATACAAATGTGCTAACAATGATAACGATAAAAGCTTGAGGACTTGGGCAAATAGTATTTTAGAAAAATATTTTTCATTAATTAAAAAAAAATAGGTATTTAAGTGACTTGATACAAAAAGTAGATTTCTTAAATCTATTCACAGATGTGAAATTTTTTAACTTATCTAAAACTTTAACTTATTAGCCACTTCTTGTATAAAGCCACAGGTATAATAAATTTGAAGTTTACTTACATTGAAAACATTTTTAAGTTTTTCCTAAATTTTCAAACGTATTGATTTTTTACATTTTTTAAAGAAATAAGAAAAGATGGCAGTATTTTATCAATTTTTATCATATACACGGTTGTTTCTGTTTGATTAAAATTTAAAAATAAAAATGAGGACAGTAGTAGAAACAAAAACATTTAGTATTCTCATAAAATGTTTTATTTTGACAAGAAATGCTTTACCATTTCCAAACATGTGATAGAAATAAGAGGTTACTAGTCTTATCAAAATGTTGCAACAATTTAATGTGCGCTTATTTATAATCTTTTCATGTAAATTGCTTGGTATACATGATACGTAATGTTATTTTATTCTTCGACATTGTCAAAAGTTACGGTTTTTCTCCTGTGTAAGGAAGTTATGACAACTGTTTGGCACTTCTCAAATCAAAACGTCTGATTATTTTTAACAGATTTAAAGCATTTTTAAGCCTTGTTGAATCTAATTCGAAGAATAAAATGTTGTATTTAACTTGTCTTCGTGTAAATCAATTCATTTATTCCACCACGTGGATGATAAACTACTTGTTAACTAACACTCGTGGTTTAAAACTCCACTCGTGAAATAAAGCGTCCGATTTACACTCAAACTCGTCGGATAAATAACCATTATAAACGTTAAAAATCCATTAACAATTCCTTATTAAACCCTACACCTTACTCTAACAAACTGAAAAAAATTTATAACATTTCAATGATTTAAATCGTTTTACACTTCATAATTAGTTGATTTCAATACTGAAGATAAGTCAGCAAAAATGACTGATGATAAATAAAATCAATGACACGCACGACCTTATCTACCTGAGACAAGTATGTTTCATAATAGTCAATTTCATGGTTTTAGCAAAATCAAGTCTTGTTATCAGAGTTATGTTATTAAGCACTATCGGAAAAAACAATTCAAGACATAGCATTTATAACCATAATCTTTAATTCACAAATCACAATATTAATAAAGCTAAACATTCAAAAATTAAGTTACAACAGAAAATTTAGTCACACGAGTTGCATATTTTATTTCATTATCAACTTTACATTTATTTTACAATAAGAATCACACAGATTTTAAATACAAAAATTAATTGTTTTTTTTTTTTCAATAAATGTATCAATCTACTTTATGTTATGTCTAATCATTATATGTAGTTCTTGTCTCTATAAGTGAAGTAAAGTTTATATTTTAATGAATTGCTGGTGGGGGTAGTGTGAATTAATAACACGACATGACCTCCGCCTGTTTTTGACATTAAATTTGACAGCTTCAGACATTTTGGTACTAAACTCAAAAATTAAAGCTACTCCCTGGCATTAGGATTTTTATAGGGCTGGAATTACGATTATTATGGTGATATAGAGGGTATAAATATTAGCCTCAAAAGAGTTTTCCCCATTAAAAATGAAATACAAATTACTTACGTGAAGGTAATACACACTTTTGACGTACGTCATTAGCTCTGTGTTACTTTAATCGCATTTGTTAAAGTGAGATAAATAGCGTGACCGACCTTACGCAAATACGTAGCGAGAGAGCAACAAGGCTGTTTACAATAAGAATGTTAGAAAGAGATAGCTATTTGGTACGTCTTTCGAATTATTAATTGATCCACACGATATAATTAAAAAACAAACTTTACCTAAATCAGAAATTTAACTTTAATATTTTTGTTTAAAATAAGTAATTCTTGTTAAATTTACTATAGCTTGTGCCAAATCTGGTGGTGAACTGACGTTGTCAAAAATGACTGAATTTTGACACTAAACATACAGTCCGTTTTTTTTTAATGGAAATGCCAAACAGTCTTAACGTTGGCATCACTAGTAAATTCATTCGTGGTAACTTTAATAAAGGAAGTTGGCAGTTCCGGTTTTTTGAATTAATTTGAAAACAATGTCATTAAACGTCAACACAAAAAATAGTCTAAGAAAATTTAGAGACGAAACACCAAAAAAGAAACAAATTCGGTACAATAACAGTTTTTCGAAATTTGGAAACGAATGGTTCCCAAGCAGGAAGTTAGAAAAAGGGCCCGTTAAAATGTAGACGCAATTTGTAATGCAGGTTTGCTAAATATTCTTAATTTATAGCAAGAAATCGACAAGAATACAATTAAATTAGTGTCTTGTGCATCGTTTTTGAGGAACGAGTTGAAAAAGTAACAATCTTGAAACTAAAGCTGAAGAGGAATTTATAAAATGCATCAACTTTGAGCTCATTTCAATAAATTACACAAAATTTATTGCCAATCATCATAATAACAAATTATAAAATTGTTAACGCATGAAAAGAATTTTCAAAAATGATATTCCTAACAAGCCTTGTCTTCAAAATTTTTAGAAAAAAAAGTACGCCCATGTATTTTTTTATCTTAACCAAGTGGGCGCACTCCAAGTGTCTTTTCTGTCACTGTCAGTTCGCCACCAGATATGGAATAAGCTCTATCAACAAGAAAACATTCTTGAAGTACAAAATAAAAGTCGGTAATTTCTACATTTTACAACGCAAAACAAACCTTTTAATTATCGAAATTCATTATCCATGAATTAAAGTAATTACTGTAATCAATTACTGCCGTTCGAAAATTGTACAACATACAATTAATTATGTCATAATAAATACACAACAGTAGTCATGTACTCTTCTTTAAAAAATAACGAAATTGTAAAGTGTTACACAATTTTTAGTCTGTTAACAAAAGACAATAAATTACCTGCTAAGGTGAATCTATCCATATAGTTGATAAGGTTGACGAAACATAATATAAAAACCATAACCCATTCTCTAAATTTAACATCTTTGATAGTCCTTTCACTCTGAGAAGTTTCGTTACTTTCTTCATTGGAACGCACAAGTTCTGTACTTGAATTATTCTGTGTTATATCACCTTCCATTTTATTTATACTTTTCAACACGAGAACTCTTTCGAACTTTTCAGACGGCATGACAGTACGACACGCTAAATAACCTAACTTCTTGACACATAAGACTGGAATGAAAATCAAACGAAACTTGTTTGATTTCCATGTTGGCGGGATCCCACTGCGCAAGCGTCGTCCGATCATACGATGATTCCAATCAAAGACTTTTAAGGGTGTTTGCGATAAAAACACTTGATAAAAACGAACCAGGAAAAAGCACCCACACAGATAGAAGAACTTGCACAAAAACACTTCAAAGTTTGCAATAAAAGGCCCAAAACCTTGACAGCTGCATGAACCAACACTTCCAACACTTGAAAAGTGGCAAATTACAGGTTGCTGTTTTATCATCAACTTTGCCACCTGGTGCCAACTTTCGGTATTTTCCACTAAGGTTTGAATCGGTCCCTGCCGAAACATTAAAACTCAGGTCGTTAATATTGGGCTTTATTTAGATTAATAATACACGTATAATGTATTACGAAATAAAATGTAAACAAAATAAGTCAATTCATAAATATAACACACAGAAAGTGCATAGTTTAGTATTAAAATCTACCGTATAGGAAAATGTATTGCACAATTATACAATTATTATTGTATTAACAGATTTTTCATGAACTAGTATACTCAATACTGTTTATTACATAAGTAAAGCATCTTTTAAACGATAAGGTAAGTGAGAAAACTTGCCACTATCCACGAACCAAATTGACAATTTATTCCAAATCTATTTTTTTTTATTTTGCAGAATGATAAAAGTGTCTAAATAATTACACATATTACGCAGATGATGGATGTTAATTACGCAGGAAGCATCCACTAATAAATAAACTCCCTGTTAAAGATACATAGATAAAATATTTAGATAGATTCACTATAATATGGTTAAAATTCCTTGCAACATCAGAGAATCCCAGTCATAATTAAAAAAAAACTTTTTGATTTAATCACAGTCTATAATTACGTCTCTACTCCCGAAAGTTTTCCCATAAAAAAGTGAACTTTGCATGTGTCAACATGATTATAACAACAGTTTTAAATCGCGGGGAGTATTAAAATATTTGTATCTAATACAGACAGAATTTAAGCGCTTGATTACAAATACCCAACGCCTAAAATCATTTTGATTCTCGGTTTACGACGGTTTGGTGCTCTTATTCTGCCCTCTGTATTTCCTACCCTCATGGTAATGATTATTATTGGCACCTCTCCGGCCTTGATATTGGGTTGAATTACTACTTTGCAAGTTCGGTAAAGCGGTATTTTCCGCACTACCGTTCCTCTCAGGTCGAGATCCTTGCTGCCAGAAACTCTGAGAGTGGAGTGGAGGAAACCAATTGCCTCTGTAATGGCCACTGCCATTGCCTCTATGACGGCCCATTCCTCGTTGATTACCGCCTTTCTGGGACTCCTTATATGTCCCAGTGGAGTCCCGCATTTGGAAATGAGACACACCCGCGTTTTCGCGACGTAAGTCGGAATTTTCCCGCCGCAATCTTCTTATGATAGCCTCAGCATCGTCGAGTTTTCGCAACAATTCGGGGTCGGGTTGAAGGGCTCTTTCACGCTCCTTTTCCCTGTCTCGCTCATAACGCTCAAGCTTTCTACAAGAAAAGTAACAATAACACTGCTATTTCATATATCAAAAAAGTACTTTTTCTGCTCGTCTACTATAGCAGACAAATATACATTCCGACTTTCGATTTCCGACAACTGAAATTTCAATTCCCCCAACTCTTTTTCCAGAATTTCAACTTGAAGTGGAGTGATGTTAATTTGTTTGGGACTAGAATACACTTTATGTTTTGAGTCGTCTTCGGGTGACGATGGAGAACTAGGGAGAGTACCTTTGACGAAAACTAATTGGAATTGCAATTCTGCAAAATATTGAAATGTTAATTCTCTGGTTTTGAAATAATTGCAGTTTACCTCTGTTTCTATTTCGAAGACTTTCAATCTCGTTGTGAAGCCCTGTTAACATAAGTTGATGTTGTTCTTGGAGAAAACGTATGTTTTGCTCCAGTTGTGCGACTCTTGCGCTATCGGGACCTTTAGGTCTTTCAGGGCTGTGAGAGGAAACGTCCTGTGACCGCGAAACGGCCACTAGTTCGCTGTTTACGCCTCCAGATTTGGATTTGTTCACCTAAAATAACAAAAATAATAATGACCATTAAAACAAATTTATAAAAAATTTAAAAAAATTGTCCCTATAATTTATTATGTACTAGAAAGATTGCAATTCATTGTGAAAATACAATGAATTGTATTGAATACAAATTGGAAGATAGGTAATCAGAAAACAACAGTTCACTAAAAACACGTTGTTTTTTTCCTAAATAATATTGTGTATTTATGGTATAAATATTGCAAAAGAGAAGCGCATGTTTATTTATTTAAATTTTTGATTTGGAAATAATAAAAAAATTGTAGAAACAATAAATGTGTATGTCAATCGCGTGTTATTTACAATGATTTCCACCTATATGTCCTATTTACTTTAAAGTCTCTAATTTGAAATAATCTTGCAACAGTAATACAGTTTAATAATAGTAATAATGTGACATGTGACTGAGGTTTATGTCGTATTCACTACTCACTTAATAATCCTCCGCAATATTTACATAAAATTTTAATGTTTCTGATACCGCAATTGCATGTTGTATTGATTAAAAGAGAAAATTATTTTCAAATACCCACATTACTTGTTGTGTGTTATTTAAAATTCATCACGCTTATTTATAAAATTGTATATACTAAATTTTCATTTTAAAAATAACACGATGTAATAACTGTCAAGAGGTCTTCAAATTCATGCCTTATGCCTTCTAAATGTCAAAGGTCAACCAACTTAACTTCATCTGAAACCACCTTTCCTGATGAACCTTTAAAAAAAAATACAAATTCTCTACAAACGGTCAAACGGACGTCGTAATCTAGTAATTTTTGAAATCGATACGATTTTTACCATAAACAATAACATTAATTTACACGTCTCACAACTCTTATTGAATGAGGAATTAACAGCGTCGGAATTTAATAAAAAGCAATCAAACACTATGTCAACCCTCACCAAACATCTACTTACTTGCCCAAATGGTGCGACCGGTATTTTAACCATAACTTTCGAAGCCATGATTCGTTTCGTTCGATTATTTCCACTGACAAAAGTAACGCTCAGCGTTTAAATGAATCACCGCCTCAAAATACGTACTCTGAGTTGCAACACGTCATAAGGGGGTCCCTGTTTTAATATTCAACCTGATTACTACGTCGTACTTGGAAAGTAGTGTAAAATTAACTAACAGCGTCGCGTATTCACCACAGTTGAATCACACCTTTATGAGTATTGATTATTCGTTTCGTGTCATGCTCAAAGGCAGCGTTTGACGGGGGTTAAGAAATGGATAAGGGGGGCTTTATCTAAGAACGGGATCTGAACGGTTACATGCAAAATAATTTATTATTTGCATAAACAGGAAGCAATACACAACAATAGTGTAGTTTGGGCTCGTAGTATTAATTAATGACGGGAGACATAACCTAACTTAATTTGAATTTCTTTTTCAAATGGAAGCTTACCAATACTTTTCCGACAAGTTCCGATGTTTTTTCCGGAAGAGGTGGTGATAGAGGTGGCAAAATAATTGTATTAAGTGGTACTCGTCGACTGTTTTCCAAAACTGAAGTGCTTCTTTGGACCCCCAAGTGTCTCATCATTATTGTCGCTGAAATGTGCAAAAATAACACATTACAAATCATATATAAATGACCAACGTACCTTAATTTGTATGTATTCCACTAAATTACTAAATTATTGATAAAAGCGTCTAATTTTTCAAATGCAACATTATTCTATCAATTTGACCAATTTAGGGATTTTTGGTCGTAAATCCCGTCACTGTCATCTTTCTTTGTTTGACTCAGCACTTAGCTTATTTATCTTTCTCGCTTGTGGCACGTTGGCGAACCTGCGTTGCCACGACAACGTCAAGTGGTTGTGACAACAATCCTTAGTTACGAATGTGACAGAAAATGATAATAAACTAATTTTTATTTTTTTATAAGTAAGTGGATATAACTTTTATTGATTTTATAACGTGGATTTTCACCTGATAATGAATGAAATTCCGGTATAGCTACGTAGTTTTGTTTGTCGATAATTCTTAAAGTTTTGCTAGGAATTGAAGGATGATTTAGCTTTTTTAAAAAAATTTGACTCTCGGGGTAAAATCTGGCAAGACATCGACGCGAATAATTCTAAAGGAAAGGCAAAGGTACGTTCTAATTTTCTCTTGCATCCCAGACGGTTCAGTTCCGAATCCGAATGTTCCTCGACTTTGCAAACGCCAAGAAAATTCTTAAGCGGGACGGTGTTGAAAACATTGGAAACCCACGAAGAGAACAATGTGAGTCACCACGACGTATTTACAATTTACATTACACTTATTTAATAACAGAATGTGAAAAAACGATTTGATTATAATACAAAATCAAACATGGGAACATCAATTGACAGCCGCATTGAGACTGACATTGGCGACAGAAATAGCCCGATTTTGTCCAATACTAAAACTACAACTATTTTAAAGAAGCAGACAGTACGACCTGCGTCTGTACGTGTTGAAAACTTTGATAAGAAATTCAAGATTTTAGTTGAAAGAAGTTTGAAATTTCTCACAAGCATTCGGTAAATATTAAACTTTACAAACTCTATATAATAATAGTATTTTTTAGAGTGTTATTTGAAGAGGGAATTTCGCCCCCTGACGGGGAGGAAGACTGCATGCGCCGATTTAAAAGGCTACAAGAATTCACTTCCAGATTTTCACGAATTTATCTCTATCCTCTATTAAGACATGTATGTTTAATTTTATTTTTTTTAATTATTAATTTATTTGGCTGATTTTAGATGGACGAATTGAGTTTACCCGAAAAATTAGGAACCGTTATTATTAACCAAAAACTTCTCTCAGCTCAACAAGTGATTTTACAAGGGTTACAAGCATACCACACTCATTTGCCTGGTTCTATAGGAAAATGCGGTTCCGACAAACTCAAATCGCTGTTGGAGCAAACTCTTTACTTGTGTCAGATATACGACTTGTTGAAAAAAGATACAAATCTTGAGACTTCAGAATTTATAAACGTATATTTTACATTTGGTTTTACTTGTAATTAAGATAAAGCTTTTAAAGGCGATGCGTAGCCATGTTGAACTTTTATTAGAAACCCTAAGAAATTTCGATTTGAAATTCATCGAGAAAAAGAGCAATGAATCAATCAAGAAGAAACCAAAAGCACAATGTACGAAACCAAAGTCGAAACTCTCAATGTACGCAACAAATGCTTCGTTCCGAAAGGATTTAGAATTGAAGAAAGCTCTTCAGACTTTAGCGAAAAAGAAGTACAGTTTTTTGCGTGTGTATAATGTGTTGTTTCAGTTCTAGAATTGTAGATTTAGCGTTAAATCGAGATATAAGACTGCTACTTTTAAACATAGGCCACCTGTTGAAAGGCCGCGAGGGACAGAAGAGCAAGGCAAAATGAAGTTGTTTTGCAAACATTCCGGAAATTTAAAAAGTACACCAATGAGGTCGCCAATCAGGGAGGATGATATCAAAACCATGGTCGAGATCGACTCCGAATTGGAGGTGCCACCCAACACTGGAGAGGTAGGGATTTCGTTTTTCTGAAATGTAAACAATGCTTAATTTCTTACCTCTTTTTTTTAAGAAGTATATTTGCTGAAAATAAAAATTGAGGGTTTTAGACACTTTTGATTGTAATACTCGCTCATTTTGGGTGTGAGGGACACAAAAAACATTATTTTTCAATCAGTTTAATTGCAAAGCAATAACATATTTTTTAAAAAGAACAAAGTGCATAGAATATATTTATTGTATAAATATTCGTGGTGATTGCAAAAGCGTGTCGTGCGGTGTATAGATGTTTAACATTTAACACATTGGGGTTTCCCTCCCTCGGTCCGGAATGATTGGTCTTTCATGATGGGTTTGCCGCATTTCTGCAAAAATGTTCACAATTAGATAAAAATTTCTCGAATTTGCCCCAACTTACCGAACACTTGAAGCACAACTGGTGCCATTTGGCATCCAAAGCGACGACAGCTTGAGTAACAATCGGTTTTCCGCAAGCCTTGCACTTATCAGCGTATTTTTCAGTGTAGCATTTTTGACAATATGGGGCATTTTCGATTTCCATGAATTTGGTGCCGATGAGTTTAGCCTTGCAACCTCCGCAGACGAAGTGGTCTTCGTGCCAGTCAGCCCCCATAGCGGTGACAACTTTCTAAATTTTCAAAAAAAAAATAAAATAAATAAGCGTTTAGGAAAAGTTTATTGTTAGTAAAGCACTCACATCTTTGATCGGGTCGCCACAAGCTTTGCATTTTGTCAAAAATTTAGCCGCGTAGCAGTTATCGCAATAAGGTTCGTTATCTTTTTCCTGGAATTTAGAGCCAGTGATGGGGACCTTGCATTCATGGCAAGTGAAATGTTCGGGATGGTAGGCTTTTTCAAGGGCTATTATTGCCGGCTAAAGGCGTTAGCGTTCGAGTTAGGAGCTTGCAAAAAAATCAAATCGTTACTTACCCCTCCCTCAATATTCTGCTTGCAGGAAGCACAGACTTTCGGTGGTGCCTGAAAATGAAATAAATTATTTTACATTAAAAATTTAGCGAATATTTATACCGCAGCCATAATTATGTAAGGGAAAATTCGCACCACACCCTTTCAGAACGAAAAATGTAATAAAAGTGACATGTGTCAGGATAATGGATAATAAAATTTCACGGCTATGGAAACGTATCCAGACCCACTTGCTTCTATCGATCGTTTTCTATTTTCAGAATCTGAATCATGAAAACAGCATTGCATCAAGCCGACATCAACTGGTACAAGATAGCGATCGGGATGGAATCGAAGTGGAAAAAGCTCTCGATGTTTTGAAAAGATTTCTGGGCAATTCCGAAGAGGCACAAAACGATTTTTTGAAAAAAATCGCCACTCAAGTCGAAAGAGAAAAGAGCGACAAATCGAAAAAGAAACTAGAGTATGTAACTAGAAATAAGTTTCTTTTGATCTGGCACCGTAACAAAAACTTAAGTGGGTGCAAACAATTTAATAAAATTGTTTCATATAAAACACATAAAACTGTTATTACAAGCTCCAAATTTAATAACCCGGAAGATCAATGAGTCTTTATTGAATCATTCGATTTTTTGGAAAATTTTACGTAATTGTAGCCATTGCCAAAACTATTTAATTTTTGCGCCAAATTTTTCCGCTTCGCGGGAAATGTTTGTTCATTAGCGATTTTTTAATAAACTAAAATAAAATGAAAAGGTTGGGTATTATTGTTACAATGTATTTTGTTTGGACGTGTATTTTACTTTAAAGATTAAATATAGCGACTTGCGGTTTTGGTTTAAAATTAAACGTAATTCGAACAATCATTTATTTTCATTAAATTAATTAGTAGTTGCACCGGAAATGTGACACAAATTATTTTAAATTTATTAATTGGCAAAGTGTCGGATTGCCTTGGGAATAAAGCATAAAATTAATGAGCGTCATAGGGTGTTATTCTTGTTTATTTAGGTTAAAAGCATAATATTATTTTTGGAATTATTTTTCTAATAAAAAAACAATTGGAAATATTTTCCTACATCAGTTGATGAAAGATAACAGATAAACCAAAAATCAAGTTGTATAATTCAATCTAAGATAATAATTGATTTAACACTTAGAAGAGAAAATTTTCCGTGCTAATTTTGAGCATGCATATTTATGGGAAAAAGATACTGATGAATAATAACAATAATAAAAGTCTCTAATATGGAACCACTCATATTCGCAAGGCGCGCCAACCAAATCCATCAATACAAAACGATGATTAATAACCATTAATAATGTAACAAATTTAAAAATAGATTTGTGTACGCTTAAGTTTTGTAAGTTTAATTTTATGAGGGACTTATCAGTCATTGTTTTTTTCCCCGATAAATGGGCACCTGTTGTGAGTCAGAACCGTTGCAACCCATTATTAATAAAAATATTTTTAACACCGTCCAAAAACCTATAATTAACACTAAAGTGGGCGTAAACCCAGATGCATCTCCAATTCGATTTATCAAACAAAAAATTTAAATCAAATGAATTAGTGGCGAGCGCCAAGTTTCTAATTTATAAGAAAAATAAATTTCGAGATTACGTACCATTGTATCACCTTGTAAAAAGCACGCTTAAGATTCGATTGTTGCACGTTTCAAACGCAAAGTTGAACTAACTTAAATCTAATGCATCGTGGGAGGAATTCGTCGTTGTTTTCCGAAATTCGCTGGACCCGACGTTAGTTATTTTGGTATTAAACAGGACCGGACTTAAAACTAAAGTTGTGAAAAAATCACTCACCTTCTCATCAGCCATTCTGCAAAATTGTAATGGAAACTTCGTCGCAGCGTTTCTTTATAATGCACGATGATATCATTTCTTATCAAATTTAGAGTTGTACGTAATTGTAATTAATAATTTCTGGGTGTACCTGCTGTACTTAGAAAGTGGGCTAATCGCGTTAGATAGTTATAAACTTTTATCCTTTTATCCGAAATTTAAGATAAATTCCACATTGTTTCAAAGTGATGTCATCTTGTTCTCGATTCATGTTTATTTTTCATTATTTTCAAGGGCTTGTTTATTTGAAATAATTAACACAGTGTGATAATATATTCAATGCAATCGCTGACCTTTTAAGGATAGGTTCATATTGGGCGTCTCTAATTATATCTCGATATGAAATTTATTCAAAGCATTTTGCACTCGAAACGCTCAAAATATTGAAAACTTGGCTCGGAATAATCGTCGCACGGCTAAATCGAGGATGCTACAGGAAATTGGATTTTTCTGGAACGCGCGCACCAAGAAATTAAATTTCTCAATCTTCGAGAAAATAGTGATTATTTTTTAAGACGAAATCAATAAGTAAACAGAACTTGTTATTTCATATTGTTTCTAGGGATATTTTTTATCAACACTCAAGTTTATAACTTAATATCCACTTAAATATTTTCCCATTCTCTACACTTGCCAATTATTGCAAAAATTTATTTACTGAAAAACTCAGTAATTGCCTTTTTTCAGACCCGTGGTGACTGTTACGGGTGCGAAGAACGCCAAACTGATTTGCATCAGAGATGACAATTCCGTCGTTGAAGACGATTGTAAAAGAGACAAAGAAATAATGACCGACGCTGAAATCAAACTGACATCTTCGGAAACTCAGACGGAAATCGAAGAAATAAAAAAAGTTCAAAGCAAGTCTGTTGTCAAAATCAGTAGACTTCCAAAAGTCAACAGGATGTTGCAATTGTTGCCAAAAGAATGCGCAATTAGTATTATTCAATACAAACTGCAGTACAGTCAGTTTCGTAAACACGATCCCATGTATAGGAAATCGGCACATATCCAACCTTGGATTCTAATGGGACGGTAGGTGTTTGTTTTTGAAAACTTTTGTGCTAATTGGTTTTCAGGATTTCGGATGACTTGCTGGACTGCATATTAAAATCAGTGACGGGAGAATTAGAAGTTAATGAGATCCTTGAAAACTTATACAATGCAGAATTTCAATACTGATACTATTTTATATTTTTGTAATAAAATAAAGTACATATAATTTACTTAGTCAAATTTTATTTGCATCTATTTCTAAAAGCAATGCAATAAATGAACCAATCATTACATAGTCAGTTTTTGAGGTGAGGGAGTGTATACTTCTGGTGGGTATTGGATACCTAAAATCTTGTGACACACTGCAAAAGCAGCCATTTTCTTCGCAGACTTTTTATTGGGACCTATGAAAACATTTAGTAATTGTCAATTATATAAAAAATAAACAAAAACCTGTTCCACTGAAGGATTGTCCATCAATCGTACATTTGAACGTGAAAATGACATTCGGTGGATTCCCAGTTCTTCCAAGTTCTTCAAACTGCACATGCGGCATCATCTGATTTAATAGCATCAAGGGGTTCATATGTGCTGCATTTTCAGGCATTTTTTTCGCAGGCCTGTTTTGTGGAAGCTGTCCTGGCCCGCTCTCCTACAAAGACATTTAGCTCAAAAACAACTAAGTAAAACCAAATTACCCCTCTCGCCTGATTCGGATCTTCCCCCCACGAATTAAGCAATTTATACAAAGCGAAGGATGCGACATGCTGCCACGGGAGAGTCGGTGTCCCATCTTCACCCACCTCCATTTTTTCGTCCCCCTCTGCGTCTTTTGATAACGCTGAAAATTGCCGGTTCTTCACGATGTATTTAAGGGCGTTTTCAGCCGCCATGCTTTTTGCCTCCATTTTGCTACGACCTAACAGAATCGAAATTAGAGACAAGTCGATAAATGGGTACGCTGTACGCTTCGTCACTATGGCCAAACATAGAGAAATAAGGCCGACTCTCGGAAGCTTGGCTCAGACGGGTCTTACAATAAGTGATCAAAACGACCGACTTGGTGTAATACCGGAGGGCCTGCTCTTCCACAGGTGTAACGCTAGGCAATAGATGAGTGACCATTGCTTGGCTGACTCCATGTGGAAATTTAATCAGGACGAGGAAGAGTACGTACCACGACCAATATGTGTGACGCCATCTACCAGCACTGTTGCCGTATACTGACTCATGTCTGGGGGTTGAGGCATGTCTGTTACGGTGTATGATGCACTTTTGACAAGCTCATTCAAGATCATTACGGCGTTTTTCGGCTGAATCATACGACTTAGCCGTATATTTCGACGGCGCTGGCGCTCTTTTCTTGAGATTTTATTCGCAGCTATAAAAAAACACAATAACAGATTATACGATTAACAAGCAACTATTGAAATTTAGAGAAAGATTCAGTATACTACTTCACATTGCCGTCAACTTAGCTTATTAATAAGGAGGCTTCAAATTTGCGCAGTGATTTGTCATCATGACGTTTGATTCTACAAAAGCCAAATCTGCCAACCTTACTAGAAACTGTTCAATAATGCATACTGTAGTAACAAATGCTGCTAATTGATAATCCACTTTTAAGCCAACAAATTGAAGTTTAATTATACAGGGTGTTTCACGTAATTTTACGAGGCCTACGCCTGTAAGATGCAATCAATAATACATATTCCGACAAGAACTCGATTAAGGAGGTTAGTTGCCTAAGGGCCGTTTTATATTTTTATGTCATCGAATGACAAGTCGTCCAAAATTCCGTGTCCGCCAAGTTCTTCAACAAAAAAAAAAAAAAACAGAAAATTTTGATAAAATAATAATGTTGTCACTAATACCTAGACATTACGTCATTTTAAAGGCTAATTTATTACCAGTTTTAAGCCACAGTGGTTTGCTCTTCCCTGCATCATCCACAACCTCGCCCTGCATTGACTCTTCCACTTTCATTGGTACATCTAACGATGACAATTCTTGCATCTTCGGTGAAGGGTCTTTGAGTTGTATTTGATTTTGCCCTTGAGGAGGCATTGGCATTCGCTATCAAAAAAAAAAAACAAAACATGAAAATTTCCGCATATTCGTAATAAAAAAATGTACGTTTCGACGGTACAGCCCCAACAAAGCTGAAGCCTTAGCCTTTGAAACTACTACTATGCCACAGGTTGTAAAGCCGTTAAGATCTAGCAACACTTACAGCACTGCTCCTTGTGGCGTTCTTTATTACAAAAATTATTTCATAAATCAATGATTTGTGAAAGAATTTTATGAAATTGTATGAGTTCGAAATAGTAACGCACCTGTTGTGGTCTGAAATTCGTGCTATTCTGATTGGGTGGGGGCTGCATTCTGGGTTGCGGAGGCCTGTTCTGGGGCGCCAGCTATAGAGCAGGTTTAATTTTGGTTAAAACCTTCTTGGTTGTGCGCACCGGTATAGGTGCATCTTTAGCTGTGACGTACAGTTAAAGATTTCAAGTCAACAATACCTTGACCAAAATTGTTATTTTGCAAGATTTGTTTGATGCCTTGATTGTTTCCTATCAAACAAATTTTGAAACAATGCGCCAAGGTACACATTCTTGTTCAACCACCAAAGATTACAGATTTTCCTTACTTCTTGCGCATATGCATCGAATCGCACCGAAACATATGCAGCAAAATTAACACGGCTTAGGAGCTGTAATGTTTGCTGGAGGAACATTAAACAATGAGGTGCCTATAACAGTACCACTACCCAGGCTCTGTGTAGCTTTATTGCCCGTTGACACCTATACAATTAAATCTCGTTAGATTATTGGTCTTTAAGGGGGCGCAGATGAAAAGCACATTTAATTCAACGCGAAAAAATCAAAAGCTTACCTGCCCACCAGGAATGAAATTGTTGGTGATTGGAGGATTTCGACGTGCCCCAACTGTACTTATGGCTAAAAATGGGCAAAAATTGGTATTACAAGCACAAATAGAGAAATAAACTTACCCTCGCCGCCACTTCTTCGGGTATTGTACGCCATAGCTTATTTGGTTAAAACCTTTCGTAAATGTAATTATTTCTTTATATTTGCTCAATATAATTAAAAGTCGTAAAATCAACACTAAAACTTCACTGAAATTGTATGATTTTCAAAACATTTATTCGAGTGACGATAAGCGTGATGCATCGAGCATCAAGGCGTCACAGCAAGAGGAAAAGTGTCATGGCGACCGTAACGGAAATATCCGGCAACCGCATAGGGCGGAAATTTTGAAACTAATAAAACTTTACGCAGGAAATTATTTATTCCCATTATTAACAACCATTAAATGCCAATAAAATGCAAACAAAGTATCAAAAAATCACATTAAACTGAGGCGTTAAATGAGTAAGATTATTTACAATAAATTTATTTTCGTCGTTTTAAACCAAGCCACAAGCCACCCTCGGGAGTCATATTGAGAGCTTTCTTGCACATTTTCACCGGAATTGCGGTTTTATTTATTGTGACAATTTCAAAATTAGATAATAAATAAAAAAATAAAATTTTAATTTCTAATAAAGCAAATCTGTAACCAATACACTTCCTTGGTCCTGCCCCAAAAGGCATATAAGTGTATGGTATTATTTTCGACTTGTTTTCATCACTAAATCGTTCTGGATCAAAACGTTCCGGATCTTCAAAATATTTGGGATCATGATGAAGTCCATAAATTGGTAGAAACACGATTGCGTCTTTTTTTAAGTGTATGGGATTTTCATTTGGTGTTTTTGGCTTTATGGTGTAAGGGATTGTGCATACTCTGTTCACAAAAGGTGTAATTGGCCACTTTCTTAAACTTTCTACAAGTGGATGACTGTTACCTAATTTTTCAAGTTTAAAAAACATACCAACCTGATACAACCATATCCAAATATTTCAGGCTTTTGATCACATCGTAGTCTAAAGTTTTCGTATTCTTGTCGATTTCTTCAATTAATTTTTTCTGAACATCAGGGTTTAAGGCTAATTCGTACGACATGAAAGTCATCAAAGAAGAAACTGAGTCAAAACCAGCGAAAAAGAAGACGAGAGCTTGAGCAGTCACGTCTTCATCACTTATTTCAATACCCTGGATTAATTGATGATTTTCACGAGCTTCCATCAGTAAACTGATCATGTCTGGTCTTGATATATTTTGTAATTGTCTGCTCCTAATGTTTTCTTTAACAATTTTGTAAAAGAAATTTGAAATTTCCGTTGATAAAATTTTGATTTTTAAAGTCTTAAATAAAACCTATGTAAATACTAAGTAAAAAAAACACAAATCATTACTTTATACAATTTTGGAAAGATGAAAAAGCCTAGAAGCTTGAGGCCTTGCCAAAGTCCACTAAAGTCAGTGATTTTCCTCGCCATTTCATAAAATTTACTATCGGGGTCTTCCAACGAATCACTCTCAAAGCCAAAAACTGTGCTTGCGATAATGTCATTGGTTAGTCTAGCACATACATCTTTCATCTCTACAGGGATTATTTTATCTTCTTGTTTTAAGAAATGCTGCACGAATTGTTTGGCACTTTTCGTAATTAAATTAAACATAAACCTCATTTTTGATCCTGTAAAAACTGGGCTGAGAGTTGATCGCATCTCACGCCATTTTTCCCCTTAAAATAATAACACTGAAATTTTATTAAACACCGATCGCTGGTTTTACCAGTCAGGAAAAACAAATTTTTGTCCCAAATTGGATCACTTCCTTCTGGTATGACCCGTTTATGGTCAACAAAATGGTCAAAATCTTTGACTAAGATGTCCTTAATCAAATCTGGGTCTTTTAATACGAGTGCCGGTGACATGAAGTCATAAGCCCCGCAATATCTGTTAACACACTTGTCTAAATGTCTAATTTTATATAAAAAAATAGTGTATGTACCTGTCGCCTGGACCCACGTTGTAGACATTTTGAACCATGTCTGCTAAAGACTGATCGTGTGCAATTGCTCGCCATTTGTCCCCAAATATGAGAACAGGGGAGCCCTGTTTGACCCCTTTTTTGATCCAGTATTGGTTTTTGTTCTTTAGACGGATGTATAAAGCATATAGAAGTGTGATGACAGCAATTAGAAGCCACCACATTTTCACCAGCTTATGAATAATCACTGCGATGTCAAGGTTGTCTTTTCAATTTCCAACTACGAAATCGAAACTGAATTAGTAAGTAACTCACTTAAATGAAATTTTAAGTGTACAACAATTTTGTTGTTGCAGAAACTTGTTTTATCTATTTATAAGATAATTGTGTCATTAGCACATTAGCTTATGTTTGTCCGCCCGTAGATAAAATAGATAAATCTATATTTACTTTATAAGTAAGAATCTCTCAGTTTCAAATGACACCTTACACTCCTACAAAACAGTTCCTAATAAATATTGCACTTAGCAAACTTAAAAATATAGGTTTAAATACATTTTTAAAATACTGTTAAACACAAAAAAACAATATACTTATTATGTGGTAAATGTGACTTCCCAAACTTACAAATAAAATAATAATTATTGCTATTTAATGTTTTGACTAGTGTTCTAAAAAAATTTCTGAAGTACTACTTATTCTTATTACAGTGCAAAATGTGTGAATTTACATTTCTTATTATTTCACAAATAATATTTTATAGCAGTATAGCACTTGCTAATGCTTATTTACAACTTTTTTAATGGCAGTTTATCCAATTGGAAAAATCAACCTTGAATTTTTTTTCAAATATTTCATTTTTTCTTTTTTGTTCAATCCCAATAACACTGACAACATTTTCATTCAATTTGTTTGCTTTTTCGTTGTCAGGTTGTCACACATCCTGTTCTATACCTTGCATAATAATCTTCGTTTCTAAAGAAATAAAACGAAAAAATATCAAAACTACGTTTTATTGCTATATTTAATTCCTTAATTTTCGTACAAAAATATTTATACTTTTGTTTACGTAAATAACTAATCGTAATAATCAGCATATTATGCACGCCGTTTAAGACCCAACCAGAATCCTTTTTCCGGCGACATATTCAAAGATTTACGATTGAATTTGATAGGTATTTGCGTTTTTTCAATTGGAGTGAATTCAAAATTCGTCAAAAAATAATAGAACAAAAGTTTAGTTTCAAGAAGAGCAAATCTGGACCCGATGCAACTTCTTGGTCCTGTCCCAAACGACATAAACGTGTACGGATTCATTTTTGCTTTATTTTCGTCACTAAATCGATCTGGAATAAAACGCTCGGGTTCTGAATAGTACTGAGGATCCCTCTGGATTGCGTACATTGGGATGACTACCACATCGTTTATTTCTAAACGGAGAGGCTTCTCATTGGGCAATTTTGGTTCAATTATGTATGGTTTCGTACAGATTCTTTCAGTGGCTATGGCATTTGGCCATTTACGTAAGGCTTCTATTGAAGAAAATCAAAATAGGTAAACAAAGTAAACACCAATTGACAAAAATAATACCTGACACAACCATATCCATGTATTTCATATTCATTAGAGCCTCGTAGGTTATTTTTCCATCACATTTTTCCATAGTTTCGTCAATTTCTTCTAGCAGTTTAGTTTGTACGTTTGGATTCACAGCTAATTCATATGCCATGTAAGAAATAAGCGTTGAAACACTATCGTAACCAGCAAAAAAAAATAAAAGAGCTTGGGCAGCAATGTCCTCATTTGTTATTTTTCTCAGTCCAAGTTTCTCATTTTTGCTAATTTCAGATTCTTCGACTGAAGCAAAACCAGTATCCGGAACAGTTCCCACATCGTCGTGTTTCAAATTATTATTTTTCAGTTTTAATAGTAGATTGATCATATCAGGTCTGACAATTCCGTGTTTTTCACGACTTTCTATATTTTCATTTACCACTCTTGTAAAGAAGTTGGAAACTTTTCTTGGGAACAGTGGAATTTTTAACCACTAGAATGTTGATTGGTAATATTAAGACATTAAAAGGTGACAATAAAAAACTTACCCCCAATAGTTTTGGAGCAATGACGTTGCCAACAAAAACTAGCATAAATCTCAACGAACGAAAGTTGGTTAGATCAGCCCCCATTACGTAAAACTCATTATTCGGGTCTTTTAGAGAATTGCATTCGTATCCGAAAACTATGTTTGCGATAATGTCATTTGCGAATTTCGTGGTAATTTCTTTCATTTCAACAGTGATAACTTGTTCTTTTTGGTTCAGAAAATGATTAATAAATTCTTCAGCAGTTTGAGACATTAGTGAAAACATGTATTTCATTTTGCTGCTTGTAAATGCCGGACTAAGTGAGGATCTCATTTCACGCCATTTTGCCCCTTTCAGAGAAAATAAACTTTTGCCAAATAGAGGGTCAGCTTTTTCTGACACAAAGGGTCGTCGATCGACAAAATGATCAAAATCTTTTACAGTGATTTGTTTGATCAGATTGGGGTCTCTGAGTAGTAAACTAGGAGTTAAGAAATCATAAAGTCCAAAATACCTAAAATAAGAAAATAAATAAAAATTTTAGTTACGTATAAAATAAAATAAACCTCGTGTTTGGACTGGCCTTATAAAAAATTTCTGTCATTTCCGGTGGTGAGTATTTTCTTAAAAGCATGGGCCAACTGTTTCCAAGAAGAAATAAAGGATTACCCTGGACAACCCCCTTTCTTTTCCAGTGGCTATGGTGGCGAGAAAGTGCCCAATAAAGGGTAATTAATGCTAACCCAACCAATATCCAAAACATTTTTTTGAATTAACTAAAAAAATATATTTTCTAAAATTTGTTTAAACTAATGAAATATTTTTACCTTTGATGCAGTGTGCAAGTCTGCTCTCTACTCGTGTCGGGAGCACTGTATAAAAGCTTCGAGGTTTTGCTTTCTATTTATACTTTAATCTAATCAATTGTTTTGATCGCAGAAAAGATAAGTCGAATTATTACGTGCTTCTCTCTCAAGAAGAATGCAAGAAGTTATATTTTAAATTACAGCATAAAAAAATATATAAATAAACATTATTTTATATTGTGTCTTCAGCCAACATGTTACACTTCTTCAAGTGTTAAATTAACACTTTTCGCATTTTACATATTTTATTTAAAAAGTACTACTTTAAAATGAATGGCTTATTAATGTTAAAGTTTTCAATAATGTTATATAAATTATTTCAATGATTTAGAGCTAGTTTTAAAATCCAATTTAAAGGAGCTTTCAACTAAATGTTGTTTAGAATTTGCTAATTACTACGGACTAATTGACAAGAATTTCACATTCTAAACCAACATTAAGTTTAAAGTCCCTTTAATTCGATTATGAGACTGGCCCTTAATAATTTATAAACTGAAATTCTTACGATTACATGTTTTTGTGTAATTTTTGTTGTTATTACCCAATTAAAAAAGTAAGTTTTTTATTCCAAGGATTGCTTTATTTTCCTTGTCTTTGCTTTGTAAAGTAATGAAATAAAGCACGCAAAAAGAAAAATAATCCCGTTGTAAAAATTATTGTTACAGTTAATAGTGTACAATTTTGTGTTTCTTAAGAAAAAAAAAACATTCTATCTCATATAGATTGGAAAATCCAAAATAATTACAACAAAAAGCAAACAGATTGAGAAATAAAAAATATATTAAAGTCAAAAATAAGAATCGAAGAAAATGTACCTAGGTAGTTTAAATTTGTGAATAAGTCAACAAAAAAATATACCTACTCTTTGGCGAATTCAAAATAAATTGATTGTAAAGCTTCCTCGTTAGAATTATGATGAACTAAATAGCTCAGAAAAGCATGTTTGTTAAAAATGTTTAAACAATAAACAAAAATCCCAAACCCAAAGTTAAGTAAAATCAATAAATCAAAAGCTTTAACATTGTACATATATGCTAAACCGAAAGCATATTTTTTAGCAGTGTATCATCGTCTATCTAGAACCGCGTTTCAATTCAAAATGATAAATCATTTTTTAGTTTTAAGATAACGAAACAAAGGTTTGGTTAGCAAATCATCATGATTCAGCCTAAACTGTTTTTATCTGAAATTTGAACAAATACAGCGCCCTCAATTGCAATAAATGGTTGTTTGCTAGTAGAGTATTATGGGTTGCCTATGTTAAGACGCATATTTTAAAATTAAAAATTAGAGTTAAAAAAATTAAGACTATTTCTTGCAAAAATTGTTTTTTTTCCAACTCTAGTGGAATGAAATAAAACTAAATAAAAACTTCCTAATAATAAATTTCAAGTTATACAATCATATTAACTACAAATTGTATTTTTTTTCCAAGTGTGTCTTAAGTAAATTGCGTTCTCACAATTTTTAAATCGAAAATTACATTTTGGCATTTATAACATTTTTTATTTCCGGTCTTCAATTTTATTCGAATCAAAATAATAAAACTTAGTACCTAAATCTTAGTTCTTGTTTTTTATTCTGTTTGTTATTGTATTATTGAAGTTTTTAAATTGCTAATTAATAATAATTATTAATTTCCAAAATATTTTTTTGATTGTTTCAATTTGTCTTGTTTTCAAGAAATAAAAAAATGCTAAAACCGATTTGATACGTGTTTATTAAATCTATTTTTTTTAAGTTCTCTAGAAAATCTTTTGCCTATAAAAATTATCCTGTTGCAGATATTATATTATGAAACAGAAAAAAAAACAGTTTTTGCAGTTTTCGGTGTTTTACCTCGAGCTAAACCAGAAGCATATCTGTTCGAAAATTAGGAAGGCAGCCATCTGCGTTTTAAATTCGCTCATTTTTATACATACGAGTATTATTAGGTACAGTGGGCAGCAAAATTATAGAATAATCTTATTTATTTAATATTAAAACGGAAAATATTTTGTTCTGACGAAAATGCTCGAACAGGTAATTTTTTTTAAATATAAAATTCTCAACTTTATTTAAAATTGTATATTTTTTAAAATGAAAATTGACCTGTTTGAGCATTTTTACAAAAACAAAAAAAGTTCAATTTTAATAAGATTATTCCATAATTTTGCCGCCCACTGTGTACTCGTATGTAAACATTTATTAGTATTATATTTTATATTTTTTAACCACACAAAATGAAATAGTTACCAGATTTAGATGCTTCTGATGTATAAAATCGCTCTTCTGCACTCAAAGATAAACCACTTGATAAAAGTCAGATATAAATTAAGCAGCCCACAACAAAATGTGTTAGTATTTGCACCAGGTTGGAGCTAGTTCAAGGTTGTTAAAACACATTAATTGTGTATGGTACGTATTTATCCTACCCAAGCCCCCCTATATTATGTCGTCATTGCATAATTGCAGCTCTCCTTGTTTATTTGCTTTAGAAAAATCAACGAAATGTTGTTGGTATTGTTAGCCCTTGCTACTGCTATTTTTTGCTACTGGAAAATAATATATCTCCATAGCTATTGGAGAAGAAGAGGTGTGACACAAAGCAAGCCCGTTTTTTTATTTGGGGACATCTGGCCTATGGTTGTTCGTAGATATTCAGCACCTGAATTGGTTGACCAGTTTTATAAAATTGATCAAAATGCGAGGTAAGTTATAATAATCTTTTTAAGCAATAGATAATAATTGATAGAAATTAAAATTATAGGTACTGTGGTGTTTATCAATTTCTCTTACCGGGTCTTGTAGTAAGAGACCCTGAGCTGATCAAACAAATAACAGTTAAAGATTTTGATCATTTTGTTGACCGTCGAGTGTTTGTTAAAGAAGACGTTGATCCTGTTTTTGGTAAAAGTTTGTTGTCACTTGATGGTGAGAAGTGGCGCAATATGAGATCTGCTCTCAGTCCTGTGTTCACCAGCAGCAAAATGAAATACATGTTTCCTTCAATTTCAACGTGTGGAGAAGAATTTGCCCATTATTTCTTAAAACAAAACAAAGACTTGCTTGAATTAGAGATGAAAGAATCCATCACGAAATTTACTAATGATGTTATCGCAAATACAGTTTTCGGATTCACTTGCAACTCCTTGGAAAACCCAAACAATGAATTCTATAAAATGGGAGACGAAGTCGGTAATATGACTTCAATGAGAACAAGAATTGTTTTTCTTATGAACACTTTAGCACCAAAAATACTTTCTGTAAGTTTGAAAAACATTAACATACCAAATTTTAATTGCTTTTTCTAGTTTTTCAAAATAAGTCTTTTTTCGCCACGAGTTTACACATTTTTTCGACAAGTGATCGCTGAGAATATATCAAGTCGGAAAAAGCATGGAATCACAAGACCAGACATGATTGACTTGTTAGTCAAAGCAAAAAATAATAGTTTGAAAAATGAAGAATCAGACGATTTGCCTGAAGCCGGATTCGCGACAGTTACAGTCACCGAAAATGGAAAGAAAAATAAGAAATATCAAATAACAGATGAAGATATTACAGCCCAAGCCCTTCTTTTCTTCTTTGCCGGTTTCGACAGTGTGGCGGGAGTAATAAGTTACATGTGTTACGAATTGGCAGTTGCCCAAGACGTCCAAGCAAAACTTCGAAAAGAAGTTGATGAAACTCGGGAAAGGTGTGATGGAAAAATTAGTTATGAGGAATTAATGAAGATGAAATATATGCATATGGCTGTCTCAGGTAAAATTTATTGTTTATTACTTTATTTCTTTACTCTTTTTTGCAGAAACTTTGCGAAAGTGGCCAACCGCGATAGCATCCGATCGTGTCTGTGTCAAGCCCTACACCATTCAACCTAAACTTCCAAATGAAAAACCCTTACATTTAAAAGTGGGTGATACTGTTAACATACCAATTTATGCAATTCAGAGAGACCCCCAGTATTTCCCAGAACCAGACCGGTTTATTCCAGAACGTTTCAGCGAAGAAAATAAATCGAAAATTATTCAATATACGTATATGCCATTTGGGACAGGTCCAAGGAGTTGTATTGGTTACAGATTTGCTCTCTTAGAAATGAAAATTCTAATGTTTCATTTGATCTCAAATTTTGAAATAGTTCCGGTTGAAAAAACACAAATACCGATTAGATTTAACCGAAAAGCTGTAAATATGAGTGCTGAAAAAGGATTTTGGGTGGGACTCAAGCGACGTGTGAATGCCTAGTCTAGATACGCAGAACTTAATTTTTCGTATTTATGAATAAGTACTTATTTTTGTAAATAAATATGATTTGTAATACTATGTTACAAAATAATTTAATAAAAAATATATGAATGGTACAAAATAAATCCATGTGTGTACGTCCAACAAATAATTTTTTGGTCCATATGTGTACAATCCTGCTGTGGACAAGAGCGGGTTAGTAATCAAATAAAAAAAAATTATATAGAGACAGTTGACCAGACAAAGTGTCATAAATGTTTGGGAAATGGTGGTCACTTTCAGCACTTGCTGTAACTTTTATTATTCGTTGTGCATTTTAATAAACCTTATTATTATTATTTTAACTTGACTATTAAAATTCCATGTTTTGGATTTATTGAAAAAAAATACCAATTTCCAATTTGTATCAATGTACTTACATTAATTTTCAAAAAAAAAATTGACAAATTTTATAAAATAAGCTTTGGAGCTTTAGAACTTAATAATTTTAAGATCTGTGTTTTAAAATTAAAAGGTTTTTCCTAATGTTTTTTTCTGGATTTATATTTTGCATACAGCACAATTATACAAAAGAAAGATTAGGAAATATAACATCACTGCGCAATTCTTTATCAAATTTGTTAAATTAATAATATTACGTTACATCGTCATTTCTCCTGCGTCAGTTTCTCATTTCAAAAATTATTTATTATTTATTAGTTATTAGATAGATTAAATGTTGTTCATTTTATTAGAAGTTTTTCGTTAAAACAACATATTTCATTTATAAAAAAGATGTAATAACTAATAATCTATTAAGAAAATAATATTCTGTGAGATTTATCTAGGCGTCTGTTTCTTTTACTATTTGTCAAGCTTAGGTATGAATTCAGTTGTTAAAAAATTGTGAAAATTTTCCGAAAACAATTTTTTTTGTTACATATTTAATTATTTTTTATTTTATTTTAATTGTTTGCTCGTAGAATTTTTAATCATTTGATAATGTATTGGCGCATCTTTCTTCAAATCATTAAAATTAAATCGCTTCCTTGGAAAATTATATCTTTATCTATTAAACTACGTACCCTTAAAAAACACAACTGAAAACAAATTATGTAACATACAAATTAATAACATCTATGATGTAATGTAATATCAAAATAGTTAAACTAGTCGCTAAAATGATCATGAACTAATGCCCTGTTTTTGAAAACAAACAAAAAACTACATAATATTTCCGGCCACATGCAGAGATTTCAATAAAAAATAGTCTAATCGTCTTAATTAAAAGGTACTTTAATTATAGATTTGCGGGTCGTAGGTCATTGAATCTTCCTTTTATCATAATCATTTTCTAACCAACCGCTCTTAACAAACGAGAATTTTACGATTAAAATTTCGCAAAAGTCAAGGTTATAAAAGTATGTATTTTTATTTATAATATGTAATCAAAAATGCGTAAAAACGTTTCACACATAAACATGAAATCACAGACTGATAATGGGTTGCTATAGCAGCAAAGAACCGAGGTAATCAAAGTATGAAAACACGTTATCTTTGAGGTATTTTTAAAATTGTTTTTTTTTTTTCTGAAACAGTCTGATCACGGTGTCAGCGTTATTTTATTCAAGGTAAAAAATTAGAAAAATGTATGAGCACAAAAATATTTTATTATAAAACATTCCATATAGTATACAGACATTAACAATCTAATATATTAACAAAATCGGTCTAATTCAGACTGTAAAGATAAATAAAAAGGTAGATCACAGTTTAGTTTTGTTTGACTCGCTTTTTGAATCCCAACCAGAATCCTTTTTCGGCGGTCATGGTGAATGGATTTTTAGTAAGTTTCAACGGGATTTGTGTTCTTTCAACTGGAATCAGTTCGAAGTTGGCCAAAATATAGAAGAAGAAAAGTTTTGTTTCAATAAGGGCAAATCTTTGTCCGATGCAATTCCTAGGTCCTGAACCAAACGGCATGTAGGTGTATGGCTCGATATTAGCTTTGTTTTCTTCACTGAAACGCTCAGGGTCAAAGCGGTCTGGATCGGGGAAGTACTGAGGATCCCTGTGTAGAGCATAGATGGGCAAAAGAACAGTGTCATTCTCCTTCAAATGAATGGGTTTTTCATCTGGTCTCGTGGGTTCGATTGTGTAAGGTTTGGTGCAGACACGATCAACAGCTGGGGCATTAGGCCACTTTCGTAAAGTTTCAGAAGTGACCATATCCATGTATTTCATGTTGACAATGGCTTCGTATGTGACTTTTCCATCGCAGTTTTGCATAACTTCATCAACTTCTTGACGGAGTTTTTCCTGACAGTCGGGATTCGTGGCCAATTCGTAAGACATAAAGGACATGAGAGAGGCCACGGTGTCAAAACCTCCGAAGAAGAAAATAAGTGCTTGCGTTGCGATGTCTTGGTCGGTGATTTCGGTTTTCATTTTGTTGGATTCTTGGTAACCGGTGGATTTTTTGGCATGGTTTTTGGCTTCCATTAACAAGTGGATCAAATCAGGGCGGACGATACCATGTTTTTGGCGACTTCCGATGTTTTCGGTGACCAGTTTTTCGAAGAAACTGTTGACTTCTTTGGAGTAAAAACTGATTTCCAAAGACTACAAACAAACGAATGTTAATTTATATTTATTTTTCAATGTTATTGATCATTACCTTGCAAAATTCTGGAAACAAGAAATACCCCAACAATTTAACGTTTTTCCAAAAACCGCTAAAATCTTGCGATTTCTGAGCCAATGAGTAGAATTCGTTTTTGGGTTCTTCAAGAGAGTCACATTGGATTCCAAACATGGTACTAGCCATAACGTCATTAGTATATCTCGTGAATGAATTCTTGATGTCAAGAGTGATAACATCTTTATTTTCCTTCAAGAGGTTTTGAGCAAATTGTTCTCCTCGTTCGGATATCAATGAAAACATATATTTGAGTTTGCTGCTAGTGAAAACGGGACTAAGGGTTGATCTCATGTCACGCCATTTTTGCCCTGATAGAGGATCAGATTCTTCAGGAATTACAATTCTGTGATCCACAAAATGTTCAAAATCTTTCACTGTAATTTTTTTGATAAGTTCAGGATCTCTTATTAAGAGTACAGGTGTTAGAAATTGGTAAATTCCGCAATATCTGTAATTTATGATATAAGTTGCTAGGTACACTAGGTTTTTCCCTAAATCTTACCTTGCATCTTTGTCAATTTTGTATAACATATCAACCACTTCGGCATTGGTTTGTTTCCGGAGCATAGGGCCCCAGTAATCTCCAAAAATAAAAACTGGTTTTCCCTGTTTGACTCCCCTTTCGGTCCAGTATTTGTAAGGCCGGCTGAGTAACCAGTAGGTTACCAGCAGAACAGCAGCGAGGATAAGTGCCCAAAACATTGTTACAAATCACACAAAACTAAATCACTAATTAATACTAATTGCCCAAGTGGGTAAGAGTGAATGAGTCGACTCAAATTTCGCTCTTTATAAAGTAATCGGTGCTGGGGGTTCGACTGATTACGGATTTTGAAATATTTATCACACATTTGTTGCAAGAGTATTAAAGTGCAGAAGTCACAAAATATTTTCAGTTTGCGTAACATTCCTTTTTTTAGAATTATTCCAGAAGTTGTTTCAAGAGATGAATGAATAACAGTATGGGGAAAAACTCTGATTGGTGAACTTTTGCCAAAAGTTTATATAAAAAAAAACTTTACGACTTGTACGCATGATTTAAAAATATTCTATTGGTTGTTTATACATTTCTTACTTTGTTATAGATAATTCCTAACGATTAAATTATCTTTATTATTTTACAATGTTGAAATCGCTAAAATGTTAAAATGCTGGAAATTTACTGTAGCAAAATAATATTAATTAGGTAGTACTTATTTCAGTTGAACT
Organism: Tribolium madens; assembly: GCF_015345945.1. Lineage (NCBI taxonomy): Eukaryota > Metazoa > Arthropoda > Insecta > Coleoptera > Tenebrionidae > Tribolium > Tribolium madens. The sequence continues at coordinate 6,652,784 of NW_025400984.1, forward strand.
TGAAAAAAAAAGTTTTAATTGTTATTTACAGAATTAATAAAAAACATACCTACTAAAAGAAGGGGGAACCAAGAAGTGCTAGTTTATAGTTCTCTCTTATATTTCGAAAACGGTGTGTTACAAAAAAAATGGTTATGTACCAAATTAAAAAATATGAAATTTCCTACAAGACGATTTATTTTGTTTGTTTTTGTTTTGTATCTTAAATAGTTTTCGAGAATCAAGATACACGCTAGAGCAAATATCGCAATAAGGATTGTTAAAAAAACATTTTCTTGTCTCACTTTGTATCACGCTGCCTAAATCTAAATTTTACGGCAAAAGTGTTTGTGACGGAATGTTGATTGTAAATTGCAAATTGTACTTTACCTAGACTTCTGAAACTTGGAGAAAAGCCTCTTCGGAAACCCCACATTCCTCCAAGAATGTGGGGTTACATTTTACTTCCTGCATTAAAATGTTCAAATTCACTTAAACTTTGTCACCAATTTATGTTGTTTGTTTATAAGCACTTAGGGTGAGCAAAACACTAATATTATTATTATTTCTATTGGTATTTTAAGATTTAAGGTTTTATTTGCCAAGGTACAAATTCTTCGTTTTTGAATGAAACTAAAGTCTACAGTGATTGGTTTCTCCATGGTTACCCACATTATAATAATGGCCGACTTCAAACGGACCAATCACATCATTGTATCAAATTTTTGAATGAATCCAAAAATCTAACCTGATTGGTTTTTTACATTATTTAAATGGCTGACCTTAAACTGCCCAATCACAATGTTTACAATTTTTTACGTTAATTACGTGATTAATTCATTATTGGAGGGTGCAATATATTAGTGTATTAGTGTATTAGTGTATTTCAAAAACAAATTGAGATACAAAAAAAATCTGAAAATACCATCTGGTACAAAATCTTTAATTTTGAGGCTCTTGAAAACAAAGACATTCATTTTTGGTATATTATTTATTATTTTAAAAGTGTAAATTGGGTTTTTATCAAAGATGTCAATGTTAGTTTCAATTTTTCGAATTTAGATGGTGCTGCAATAAAATAAATATTTCGGTCTACAAAATTTGAGTTCATTCAGTTCATTATTTTCTACTCTACGATACTTATTCGAATTATTCGAATAAAATTTTTGTCAAAGTGTCTTATAGTTATAAATTAAAAATTCTGTTGTTGCTCATGCATTTTACTTCTTATTTGACTGGACTATTTTCTCAAAAACGGTGCATCGCACCAAAGTAACATAAAATACATGTTTTAAAAACATCTGAATATAAAAGAAAAATTTTCAGTAAGCTTCTTCGAAATCAAAATTTTACGTCTTACCATACGCCTTCCTCTTTACTTAATTTTTTATATCGCCAGTAGACTTAGCGCAAAAAATTATTTCGGATCAAATTTTTCTAAATTTATCTCAATCGCTTACTGTGATAATTGAAAAAGGCCGCACTCTATAGCTCCTTTAGGAAGCGTTTCCAATCATACGAGTATGTTCATAGAAATTTTTTTTATTTAACCCAAGGAATCATTAGCTGAAATCATTACTCAGGACACCTTATATCTACATAGAACACATAATAGACTGATACAGTTTACAATTTTATATTAAATCTGCAAATTTGAGTTAAATAAAAATAATTCTGTTTGTATTCATACAGCATGCATGCGATGTGAGAATGATGAAACAATCTGATGAAATTATTCAGTAGGTTACTTTAATAAAAACATACGAGGTTAACTACTCGTAAATAGGTATGTATGTTTGTACATATACATAGATACTCATATACAGGTGCGCCAGAATTCGCGCCCCAGAGAAAAATGCAATGTAAGATAGTATACCAGAAAAATGAGGTTATTAATGTAAAGGTCGTTTTAGAGTTTACATTATGAAAATGACAATACTACCCGAAATTTTAATTCTGCAACTGTACAATATTACTTATTTTTAGAATAAAGTTTTTTTTTCTTTTGTCTCCAAATAATTGTTGTTTATGTTTGATAACAACGTATTAAGTTTATTATTTACATAGTCCTTGTTGCCACGAGCTTATATGAACATCACAGAACTGTTTTATTATTTGTTTTATTTATTTATTATTTATTTTTTTATTTATTTTATAAAATATTATTTTATGCCTAGCCATAAATGTAGAATTTTTACTTTTGCCATTTAGACACAAAAGTATTAGTTTTTGACGTTTGTGGATAAAGTTTACCATTATTATTTTTAATTTCTCTGAAAAGGTTTACGGATATGCAGTGTCTACCCAAATCGGTGAAACGACTCTTGTAAAAGATAAAAAATTCTCGATTTAAATTTTCATTTTTTGGGGATTAGCCCAGCTTTGTTAAAGATTAATACAGGGTGTTTCACATAATTTTACGAGGTCTGCGCCTGCAAGATGCAATCAATAATATAAATTCCGATACGAACTCGATTACAAATTTTGAAAAATTGGATAATCTTCTCTATGTAAAGCAATTTTTTCTGTTATCGAAATCGTTCTTATTTTAAAAGCACCAAATAATAAATTTTAGCTGATTTTTTAGTTGCATACCTAATTGAATATTAGACATGATATCACAACCGCATTCACATTCTAAAAAAAAAAAACTAAAGCATCAAATAAATGAGTATAACGGCTCAAACATAGAACATCGTTCTATGTTCTATCTTATTTCATTTTATTTTGAATATATTTATATTTAATCCCTAAGATCTATTAAATTTACCAAAATTCAATGAGTAAGTAACACATTTCAAGAAATGTAACTATTATACGTATACAAAGTGTCCATAAATGAATGTGGGATCGTAGTAGGCATGAAAGTTTGCCGCCTCTTTCAACAAAAATCAAACAATGTTAGTATATGGAAAAGTAAGGTAAGATACCAGGAACATGAATGTTTAAAAAATTCTATCTGTCAAAAAAATTGGTTTTACTGGTTGCCTAGACAGATAAAAATTGCTACTTTTCAGAAATTACATAAAAATAAAATAATTAAATGCATTGTCGATACGTTTCAACACACTCAAACAAATTACGTATTTATTGTACACTTGTTACAAAATAAAGTAACAATAAAAATAAAAGAAATGGTTCGAAATTTTGCTCTAAACATTTTCTCACTCTCATTTTCATATTTTCATAGTATATTACATAACGAGCACGGAAAGTGATAAATAACGCACAAGCGGGAAAGTTGCGCACGAGGCGTTAGCCGAGTGCAGGCAATACCGCGAGTGCGTTAGACACTTTCCTGAAAGTTTTGTACACTATTTTTCCTACAACCATAAATATTTTTTTCTTACGAACATTTTTTTTCATAACGATTTATTTTTTATAATGGATACAAAAATAAGTTGAATGACGATTTATTTTTTATAATGGATACAAAAAAAAATACGTTACATGAAAAAATACAAAACATTCGAGTGTGAATTGTGCGTTAGATTTCTAACACACAGTACGAAAACAGGCGTAGCCTGACACATGAAACCATGCTTCATCCGAGAAGAAACTCAAGTCTAAACTCAAATCTAACAATCTGTCATTATTCAGGTTAGTCTGAAACCAATTACAATAATTTGTTGTTACTTTGTATGGATGGAAACGCAAGTTCTTTTTAACAATCTTATGACACGTACTGCGAGGTACCCCAGTTTGAAGAGACAGGTAGTAACAAAACGATTCGATGTATGTGAGCTGCGATGGACTTTAGCTTAGATAAGCTTTTCTTACATTCGGAGGCAACCATTAATAATACCTAGTATTACCTCCTCGATCCTGTAAAGAAGCTCAGTTTTTATTGTTGTCTCTATGAAATTAGCGGTGATTTTGATAATTTGACATTTATTCAGTAAACAATGAAACTACATCAATTGTTTTTGAAAAATTTATAGTCGACTGAGTTACTTGATAATGCTACTATCCTATATCATCAATTTTAGTACTATTTGCAGAACCATTTAGCCATTTTAAATTTTAAAATTTAAGTGATGCGATAATTATGCCGGTAAGTGTAGCTTAAAGCCAAAATTGCGGACGCAACCATTATGCATCACATTTTAAACCATATAAATGTACAGATAATATTCGAGTGCTTTGTAGAATACAACGGACAAATATTAATCACAATCAAACTGTTTGTTTTCAGTCTTCTGACCTTGGCCTTCGTTCTGCTAATTTGAGTTATTTAGTATCTAACATAAATACTTCAACTAGTTGCTACTAGCTCTTTTTATTCTTTTAATTTTTACCACTTCAAGAAAATAAAATAAAAATAGAACAACTCTTAATATATCTTATTAAAGCAATCCGGCATATATGTATTTACTTTTCAATGAAGGGGGTAATTTTAACTTTATATATGTATTTAGTTTTAAATGCGTATACAACATTAATTAAACAATGGAAAAAAACTGACAACTAGTCTGCTTATTCTTTATTATTTTCACGTCGTTTGAGCCCAAACCAAAATCCGTTTTCGGCCGTCATACTGAACGACTTCCTATTGAGTTGTAGTGGGATTTCTGTTTTCTCGACTGGTACAATCTCAAATTTGGACAAAATATGGAAAAACAGAGCTTTGGTTTCAAGAAGGGCAAATCTGGATCCAATGCAATTCCTAGGCCCGGCCCCAAATGGCATATATGTATAAGGTTTAATATTATTTTTATTTTCATCACTGAATCTCTCCGGATCAAAACGGTTAGGTTCTGGAAAATACTCCGGATCTCTATGAATGGCAAAAATTGGCAACCACACGACTGAATTTTTCGGCAAATGGATTGGTTTTTCTGCCGGATTTTTAGGCTCAATAGTGTAGGGTTTATTGCAAACACGGTCGGCAGCAACAGCTGTTGGCCAAAGTCTTAACGTTTCTAAAACAAAAATTGACAATTGTCACTCTGTACTTATACCTAATTCGTGAACTTACCAGATATCACCATGTCCATATATTTCATTTTCATCAAAGCTTCATATGTTAGTTTTCCATTGCAGGATTCTAAAGTTTCGTCAATTTCTTGACGGAGTTTTTCCTGAATGTCAGGATTGGTTCCGAGTTCGTAAGACATGAAGCACATTAATGAAGAAACTGAGTCAAAACCGCCAAAGAAAAAGAGAAGAGCTTGAGCTGTTATATCTTCGTCGGTTATTTGTTGTTTGACCGTTCCGTTTTTACCGATATCTGATTCTTCAACTGTGGCAAAACCAGTGTCCAAAGTTTGTTCTCGTTCTTCATGTTTAAAACCATTTTTTCTTGCTTCCAATAAAAGATTGATCATGTCAGGTCTAACAATTCCATGTTTTTCTCTATTGGCAATGTTATCCTTGACAAGTTTTCGAAAGAAGATGCTAACTTGTTTGGGAAAGAAAGTTACACCTAAATACTGAAAATTCGCAATTAAATATGGGTTCTGCAAATTTAGTTTTTTAATAATTACTCGAAACAACGCTGGACATGTTATAACTACAAGAAATTTTAAATTTTGCCAAAACCCTCTAAAATCTGTTGCTTCTATTCCCCTTAAATAAAATTCATTATTGCGTTCTCTCACTGAATTAACTTTTACACCAAAAGCTGTATTTGCGATAACATCATTCGTAAATCTGGTAAAAGTATCTTTCATTTCAATTGTAATTATATTATCCTTCTGTTTTAAAAAGTGATCAATAAATTGTTCAGCACTTTCGGATATTAACGTAAACATGTATTTCATTTTGCTACTAGTGAAAGCTGGACTGAGAGTACTCCTCATGTCCCTCCACTTTTGATTAGTCAAAGAGAAAAGGTTTTTGCTCCACAATGGGTCAACGTCTTCAGGAATAAAACTACGATGATTTAAAAAGGAATCAAAATCTTTTACAGTTATTTGTTTAATCAAATCTGGATCTTTCAGTACGAGAGTTGGTATAAGAAATTGGTACATTCCACTATATCTGTTAAAAAAAATTACAAATGATGAATTAATTAAGTTTTAATACTAACCTGGCACCAGGTGCAATGTTATATACCATTTGAACCATATCAGCAAAAGACTGTGTATGTATAATAGTACCCAAACTGTGCCCAAATATGGGCACTGGGTTTCCTTGCTCTACACCTTGATCAGACCAGTACTTCAATGGACGAATTAGGAACCAGTAAGAAAGTGCAATTATTGCAATTGAAACTACAATCCACAACATTTTGGACACTGTTTCTAAGGGATGTGCGTCTTATCCGCGAATATAAATACGACTGATCTATGATGATCAATTCCGCGAAATGTAATCAAACGCAGTGTGTTTGTTTTGAGGTTTTGACCTTGGTACTTCTATATGTATCTAATACCTAAGTAATAAACTCCTATAGACAGGTTGGATATATAAATTTTTGTTCTTGCTAATTTCCTATTTTCTTAATTCGTAATTCCTTCCTAATTTGTAACAGTAACAAATAATAATAAAAGGGTCCATTTGAAACAATGAACATTATTGGTGCGGGGTCATATCCCAAGGTTTCATAATAAAACATTTAACTCAAAGAGAAAATTAACAAATTAAGTAGTTACTTTAACTGAAAATGAGTAACGACGTAAAAATAAAAAATCGTAAAAGGATCATCTAGATAAAAATGAGATACATTTTATTTTATTTATGACATACTTATCTATAATACTTCTTAAAATTTAATCATCGATTAATTTTTAAAATTTTAGTTTTCTATAATATTAATTTTTAACCGATCAGTAAAATAGTGTATTAAAAAGTAAGTTTCTTAAGATCAGTCTTGAAGCATGAATGCAAGTTTCAAAAACGAGTGGCGTAGTCACAGCTTATTTTAAAGAATGAGTTGTTCGAGGTCTTATCAAATGAGTTCTATATACAATTTTTTGTGATTTGCCCTTTTTATGCCGTTTTTGAACAAAAATTTTTACTTTAAGCGATTTAGAGATTATTGTGACGTTTGGTAATGTTTTAATTTGAGAATTTAAAGAATTTTAATGAGTATTTAAGAACTACTTAGGTATATTGGATATTTTTTATGTCAATCGACATCCTTAAATAAGTAAAGACACTTTTATGGATATAGGGATTTAAGCTGACAGAAGTTAATATCTCCAACAATATGAATAATTAAAATTTAATGGCGATTTCTGGCGTTCCTAATCAAGATACACATTTGGCGCAATGATTTGATTTGTTCAGCTTTTTGAGATGCGTCGATCGATATAAAAATTATACAATTTGAGTAGTCCTTAAATTTCCATATAAGATGTGCTTACTAGTCGTTTTTTGACTATTAGAGATTCAAAATGGAGGCAAATTACAAAAATACTTTTGCAATACTAATTTGTTTATTTCTTCATTTTTCCATACAATCTGAATTCTACATAGGTATCTTTTTTTTCAAGATTTTTTGTGTTTTTTTCATCTGTTCCTTTTTTAATAATTATAAATAAAAGCCATAAAACATAAAAGAATATTTATTGTTCTTATTTATTTTTTATTTACATTTATGAAATTATTTTTCAAATACACTTTTTACAGCTTATCACTTCCACGCTGTTTAAGCCCTAACCAAAATCCATTCTCGGCAGTTATATTAAACGATTTCCTGTTGATTCGCAAAGGTATCTGTGTTTTTTCCACAGGAATAATTTGAAATTTAGATAAAAAATGAAAGAATAATGTTTTAATTTCAAGTAGAGCAAGTCTAGATCCAATGCAATTCCTTGGTCCGGTCCCAAAAGGCAGATACGTATAAGGCTTAATATTTACTTTATGTTCATCATTGAACCTTTCGGGATCAAAGCGATTGGGTTCAGGAAAATATTTTGGATTCCTGTGAATGCCAAAAATAGGAACCATCACGAGATCACCTTTCTCCAATTGAAGTGGTTTCTCTGTTGGGTCTTTTGGTTCAATTACGTACGACGTACTAGAGACTCGATCAGTCATACCGTTTGGTGGCCAAAGCCTTAAAGTTTCTAAAGCAAACAATCTGTTACCTCATTTATAATCGCGGAACTCACCTGAAACCACCATATCCATATATTTCATTTCTATCAAAGCTTCATAAGTGAGTTTTCCTTCACAAGTTTTGAAAGTCTTATCAATTTCCAAGTGGAGTTTTTCTTGAACATCAGGATTGGCTGCTAATTCGTAAGACATAAAACTCATGATTGAAGAAACTGGGTCAAAACCACCAACAAAAAAAATAATGGCTTGAGCTATTATGTCTTCATCTGTTATTTTTTGTTTAACTGTTGCGATTTTACCAATATTTGATTCTTTGACTGTGGCAAAACCTGTGTCCAAAGTTTCCGATTCTTCATATTTCCAACCATTCTTTCTTGCTTCTAATAACAAATGTATCATGTCTGGTCTTACAATCCCGTGTTTTTCTCTATTTGCAATATTATCTTTTATTATTTTTGTGAAGAACTTTCCAACTTTTTTGGAGAAAAAAGTAATTTTAAGATACTAAAAAGTCATTTTTAAACCATATTAACACAAATTTAGTTATTTGATACTTTAGCTAATTTAGGAAAAATAAGAAACGTCAGGAATTTCACAAATTGCATAAAACCCCCAAAATTTGTTGCCTCCTTTCCCATCAAATAAAATTCATTGTTACGATCTTCTAGTGAATCAATTTCGACACCAAACGCTGTATTTGCAATAACATCATTCGTGAATCTGGTAAATGTATCTTTCATTTCAATTGTTATAACATTTTCACTCTTTCTCAAAAAATGCCCAGTAAATTGTTGCGCACTTTCGGAGATTAAAGCAAACATGTATTTCATTTTGCTGCTTGTAAATGCCGGACTGAGTGTATTTCTCATGTCTTTCCATTTTTGATTAGTCAACAATATCAGAATTTTTCCCCATAACGGTTCACAATCTGCGGGAATAAAACCCCTGTGATTCATAAAATAATCAAAATCTTTTACTGTTATTTGCTTGATCAATTCTGGGTCTCTCAATACAAGCAGTGGCTGAAAAAATTGGTACATTCCACAGTACCTGAAAAAATCAATAACTTAAAAAAATCGCATCTGATTTTGCCACCCACCTGGAATCAGGAGCGATGTTATAAACCATTTGAATCATTTCAGAGAAAGATTGTTTACGTAAAATTGTACTTAACATGTGCCCAAATATGGGCACTGGATTTCCTTGGGCTACACCCCTTTTCGTCCAGTGTTTGTATGGACAAATTAAAAACCAGTAAAATGAAACAAATACTGTAATTGCACTTAAAATCCAAATCATATTGGCTGAAATAATATTCGACATGGTTTTTTATCAAAATCTACAAATGATATGAGATGAAACGTAGTTTGATTGTTTTGACCTTGGTTACGCTCTTTCAGTTATCTAGTTTTAGGCGTTTACAATGAAAATGAAAGTAATTATTGTCGGGTTCTATTTTCAGGACTCGTTATTCAATTACTGCTACTCTTATTTAATCAAGATTATTAACTTCCGGTTTCTGCGCTATTTTAAGTTTACCTATAGATTTTGTAGGAGGATGATTAGAAAGAAGCAATATCAGCACCATGTCTTTAACATACAAAAAGTGCTTGTTTTGTGTATATTAAATATTGAATATTTTACTTTGTATAAACTAGTCATAAATTCAACAGAATATACTTATTAGTTTAACATTTTGTTACCAAACATACTAGTTTTCTTTAATTTTTACGCCGCTTAAGACCCAAAAAAACAGTGCTTTAGTCTCAAGAAGAGCGAATCTAGATCCTATGCAATTCCTCGGTCCAGCTCCAAATGGCAAATACGTGTACGGCTTAATTTTAGCTCTATTTTCATCACTAAATCTCTCCGGATCAAAACGATTCGGTTCGGGAAAATATTTTGAATCTCTATGAATGGCAAAAATTGGCACAATTATGCCAATATTTTCATCCAAATGGAGCGCTTTCTCTTTTGAGTTTTTTTGGTTCAATTGTGTAAGCTTTGTTACAGATACGGTCAGTGGAAACATTTGTCGGCCAAAGTCGCAATGTTTCTAAAAAGACAAAGGCAGTTTTTTAAATGTTGGATACAGTTGAGGGGTTCACCTAAAACCACCATGTCCATATATTTCATTTTCATCAATGTTTCATAAGTAAGTTTGCCGTTACAAGATTCATAAGTTTCATCAACTTCTTGGATAAGTTTTGCTTGAACATGCGAATTGATTGCAAGTTCATACAACATGAAACACATTAATGAAGATACGGAGTCGAAACCACCGAAGAAAAATAAGAGAGCTTGAGCTGCTATGTCCACGTCAGTCAGTGCTTGTTTAACTGTTCCATTTTTCCCTATATCTGACTCTTCAACTGTAGCGAAACCTGTGTCTAAAGTTTGTTCTTGTTCTTCATATTTCAATCCACTTTTTCGCGCTTCTAGTAATAAATTAATCAAGTCACGCCTTTCAATTCCATGTTTTTCTCTTTTTGTAATGTTATCCTTGACAAGCTTTATAAAGAAATCAGCAACATTTTTAGAGAAAAACCTCCAACCAAAAAACTAAAATTATAAAATAAAACCCTATTCCCATCAAATAAAATTCATTGTTAGGTTCTTCCAACGAATCAATTTTGACACCAAAAACAGTATTAGCAATCACATCATTGGTAAATCTTGTAAATACATCTTTTATTTCATTTGTAATTAATTCCTTATTTTGTTTTGTAAAAAAATGCGTAAATTGTTCAGCGTTTTCTGATATTAAGGAAAACATGTATTTCATTTTACTGCTGGTAAAAGCCGGACTAAGAGTACTTCTCATATCTTTCCACCTATGGTCAGTTAAAGCCAACAGATTTTTTCCCCATAACGCATCACAGTCTTCAGGAATAAAAGCCTTATGGTTCATAAAGTGATCAAAATCTTTCACTGTTATCTGTTTTATCAAATTTGGATCTCTTAGAACAAAAACTAGTGAAAAATATTGATAAATTTCACAATATCTAATAATTAGGAGTTAAAAAAATAATTGTTGTTTGCTAAACTCACCTGGCATCAGGAGCAATATTATATGCCATTTGGATCATTTCAGATTTGTGGTACCCAAAGAGTGTCCAAATATGGGTATTGGATTTCCATGCTCGACGCTTTTTTCCGACCAGTATTTGTGAGATCGAGTCAATAGGAAATATGAGATTGCAATTACTGCGATTGCAATTAAAATCCATAACATTGTAATTAGTAACTGGTTTGATATAAAATGATTGTAAAAATTTAACCAAAGCAGATAATCTATTAGATAACCTCGACCTTGCGTTGAATACTCGACGAAAACCTGGTTTGTTTAACCAACAATTAATAACAATTCGCATTATCTGCGAAACTGAATGACAGAATCTTTCCTTTCCACATTTATATATTTCTAGTCTCTCCAAAGAAGCTTTTAGGCGATTCTTGAAGATTGTTTTAAGCGAATCATTTTAGATAAAGTTAAAGTGCATTAAATTATAATAAAACTATAGAATAAACAGATTTATTTAAAAGTTTATGTCAGGAGTTACACTTTATTTTATTTTTCACGCCGCTTAAGACCCAACCAGAAGCCATTTTCAGCTGTAAGCGCAAACTGTGTTTTATCAAGCTTTAACGGTATTTGCGTTTTTTGTATTGGAATAATTTCAAATTGGGATAAAATGTAGAAAAATATAAGTTTGAATTCGAGAAGAGCAAATCTGGAGCCAATACAGTTTCTCGGTCCAACTCCAAAGGGCAAATACGTATATGGCTTAATATTAACTTTATTTTCATCACTGAATCTTTCAGGATCAAAACGATTTGGGTCAGGAAAGTAGTTGGGGTCCCTATGGAGCGCGTATATTGGTATCCACAAGGGTAGATTTTTCTCTAAATGGAGAGGTTTTTCGTTTGGTAATTTGGGCTCAATTGTGTATGGTTTGTTGCAGATGCGATCGGCAGCAACACTTATCGGCCATTTCCTTAATGTTTCTAGAAAGTATAAATACTTAATTATTATTTATTAACAGTTAATGAGATTGAACAAACCTGATACTACCATATCCAAGTATTTCAAGTTCATTAAAACTTCATAAGTTGGTTTTCCATTAACTGAATCTATTTCTTGAAGAAGTTTTTTTTGAATGTCTGGGTTAGTTGCCAATTCATACGACAGGAAACACATGGCTGAAGACACAGTGTCAAAACCAGCGAAAAAGAAAATGAGAGCTTGTGCAGTTATGTCTTCATCGGAAATTGGTTCATTCAAATTATTTTTTCTTGCTTCCATCAACAGATAAATCATATCAGGTCTGATTATCCCAAACTCTTCTCTATTTGCAATATTCACTTTAATTAAATTAGTGAAAAAATTGGCAACGGATTTAGAAAAAAATCTGATTTTACATAATTTACAGATTTCAGGAAATATAAAAAATACAAGCAATTTCATGTTTTTCCAGAATCCCTTAAGATTTGTGGCTTCTTTCCCCATCAAATAAAATTCATTTTCACGCTCTTTTAATGACTCACACTTAACACCAAACGCAGTATTTGCAATAACATCGTTAGTAAATCTCGTGAAAGCATCTTTCATTTCGACTGTTACCACATCCTCATTTTTTGCCAAAAAGTATTGAATGAAAGATTCGGCAGTTTCAGAGATTAGTGGGAACATGAATTTCATTTTACTGCCAGTGAATGCCGGACTAAGGGTACTTCTCATGTCTCTCCACTTTTGATTGTTTAAAGCAAAGAGGTTTTTGCCCCAAAGTGGATCACTCTCTTCCGGGATAAAAGTGCGATGGTTTAGAAAATAATCAAAATCTTTTACTGCGAGTTGTTTGATCAAGTCTGGATCTCGGACAAAGAGGGTTGGCATTGTGAATTGATACATACCACAATATCTAAGATTTAAAAATTATTAAAAATAATGATTGGTCTTGAAAAATACCGACCTGGAGTTTGGAGCAAAGTTGTATACCATTTGAATACATTCGGCAAACGATTGTTTATGAAAAGTTGTACCGTTGAAGTGTCCAAATAGTGGTTTTGGGTTCCCCTGATTTACACCTCTTTCAATCCAGTACTTATTGGAGCGGTAGAGCAAGAAGTAGCCTAATATAATTATCACGATAATTAACAAGAATAAAATCATTATAACTTAAATAAATTTTCTTGACTATTTCATCTGGGTTATCACAGTAAGACTGTATTTGTCTCTGCACATAATTTTACGTGCCAATTGTTTAAATTATTCAAATAAATAAATTTAACCTTGGTCATACCCTTTTATCGATTTGACCCTAGATGATAAGTTTAAAGTGAGATTTATTTTTACTTTCCTGTTAAAATTTTTGTTACAAAACTGTGTAGGCATAAATCAAACACATATTGAAACATTTGAGAAAAAGGCTAAAAATGTGCTTATCGACTGTAATTACACAAGAGAAGAGATCTATTTTATCCGGATAAAATTGAATTTCTTTGCGATAATTTTGTTGCTTTTTGGTACCCACAAAAGGCCTACGATAAAAAAAAACGAGTCCAAAGGTCGAGTTTTACATCTGGTGATTTGTAAAGTCAATTTTCTCAAAAGAAACCAAACTCGACTTAAATAATAATAATAAAGGTCTTTATTAATAAATTAAAAGTAACACAAAGATGAATAGGCGAAGTCTAGCTTGAAGCTATTCAACTTAACCTCAAAAGAAAATTAATAGAAAAAAAAAACAATTATAACATAAAAATAAAAATAATTATTATAAACAATATAAAATTTAAATAAAAATAAATTCGGAAGTTAATTAATAACTAAAAGTAAAGACATCAGAAATCACTGCCAGTCGCTCAAAAACAAAAAGAAAAACCAAGAAAGAATTCTTTAAGAAGAAATGAAGAAAAAAAAACAAAAATTATCCAAAAGTTATCAACTCAGTTGAACAAAGTTAATTATTCAAAAGCAAGTTCTTAATTTGAGTCTTGAACGTAAACACTGAATTTTCAGAATTAAAGATTTGGATGTATTTGTTATATGTTCTAATTACGTTATAAGTGAATCATCTTTATCTTGTAGAAAAAAAAAATCCAGAGTAATTTAATGAATAATAATAATTATTAAACTGTCGCTAAAATGACGTTTTTGTGTTTTGTTTTTCGGAGTCGTTTGTTCTAGATACATATTGTCTTCAATTTGTTCTTGATTCAACGTATCAAAACGTACGAAATTCGTCATTTTGCACTTCAATTTTTAATTATTTGTCAATTTTTAAAATAGTCTGCTAAAAGTTTGCACATATTTTATCCAAAGTTAGGACGATTCGGGCTAACTTTATCCGATGTTAAAGTAAAAAAATTCATCGCCGTAAGTATTATAGGATTTTTTCTATATGAATTAAATTGTCGGCAGTTTTCTTTCAAATTAGTGCAGCCAATGTTTGATTGTTACGTCGTTTAGCAAACGAAAATACCTGATGACTTTTCCATAGCAATTGAAAACAGATTTTACATAAAAAAAATTTGTTTGGTATATACCGTGGTTGCATTAACGGTCCCGCCCAAAATTGCCCTAATCTGGTAGAGGAGTGGAGGTGGAAACGTCAAAATCACGTCAAAATCACGTCAAAATATTGTAACCTCACATTTGCATTACAGAAAACTTCAGCTTTTAAATGTTATCACTGCGATGTATTATATTGTGATTAGAGAATATCAACCAAATGATTTCCCATCAGTATCCGAAGTCGTAAGAAACGCGTATATTTCCAATGTCTTAAACGCCTTCGTTTCGGCACTTTTTAACGAAGTATTTCAAGGACTAAACTCTTTTTGTACGTCTCACAAAATCAATTTTAGGTCACTTTTCAAGCAATTGTATTATTGGCAGCTTTCATGTTTATTTTCATGGGTGTACCGTTACAGTATTGTTTATTATCAGTACCCATAGTACTGATTATGTTGTATATTTTAATATACGGTTCGTTTTTAATGAAAGCAGCTGAATTAATGCACAGTAAAAGGGCCTTACAGTGCTGGGTCGCTGAAGCGTATGAACCTTATTTTTTCACAGAGAAACCCCAAAACTGTTTTTACAAAATTATTCCAGAGGAAAAGTTTCTCAATGAGGGAATAAATGACACAAATTATAGGAAAAGAGTAAGTATATTTTACACATTACACTGTTTCAAATGACCAGAATTAATTGTACTATTTTTTTTGTAATTGATACACCAGCGTACAAACTTTTTTACAAATTCGCAGTTTAAAGGGTTTGAGTCAATATAAAGAGCTGTTGATTGCAAGTCTCTCAAAACCGAATTATGCAGCGATGACAACTGATTGTTTTCCAGATTAAGGATTTCAATGTAATTAATCTTCTTAAAAGTATTCATATCCACGTTCTCTATAACATTATTCCCCAAGTTCAGTTCTTTAATATTGTAAATTCCTTTAAGTTGCCCCAATCCTAAATGTTTCATTTGATTGTCATTCAGTCTGATAAAAGATTCTTCCCCTTCTTCTACATTAGAAAAAGTGCCTTTAAAACACTCATATGGAACCACCTCAATTTTATTAAAACTTAAATCAATTTGTCGCAAATAGGGAGTGCCTTTAAACATGTGGGTATGCAAGTGTTTCAAGTTATTCCTACTTAAATCAATCACTTCTAAATTTGTGATGTTGTAAAAAGCTTCCGTTTCAAGGGATTCGATTCCATTCATTGCCAAGTATAGTTTACTTATGGCGAGTCTACTAAAAGTTCCGTTTTTAATCACTTTTAGTCGGTTTTTGTTCAAGTTGAGTATTCGTAATTTTGGAAGATTCTCAAATGCGTTGTCTTCAATCTTACTTAAACCACACTCCCGAATTTTGATAAGTTTTAGTTTCGGTAAATTCTGAAAACTTCCAGTTTTCAAAATGGGGATTGTTTGGTTGTCAACCCAAATATCTGTGATTTCTTTTTCAAAATTGACGTCGTCTGCGTACGGCGACACAAACACTGTGTTATTTTTAACATATCTGATTTCAATATAATTGAAATGTTGAGACAAAGTCGATGGTAGAATCACAAAGATTAATAAGAGATAAAAAATACACATCTTTATTTATTCAGAGCTGTGGTTGAACTGCGATAAATAAGTTATCTTATTTTTTGTTTATAGATAGTTGGTACGTGTGCTGTAATGAAACATAATCTTTCAGAGGACTGGTCATGGTTATTTCGGTTAGCAGTAAATGAACGGTATTGGTGTCACAATTAATGTGAAAATTATTACGAGGCTTTTTTTTAGATATAGAAAAAAAGGTATAGGGTTAATGTTAACGCAAACTGCGCAAAACTGGAGTCGGATTCATAGGTTTGATTACATGGAACTAGTCATTACAGAATGCCAGGAGGAAGCAAGACAATTATTTAATAATGCAGGGTAAGAAAAATTGATATTTTTAAGTTATCTACATTTATTCGTTTTATTTAGTTTCGAGATTAAACAAATGTATCACAAGCGACTCTTTACAAGTGCTTTTACTTTGCAAATGTTTCAATTAAGAGCGGAAGTGAGATCTACATTTAAATGAAATTGTGATTTTTCTATTTTGTACTTTTATAAAATAAAGCAATTATATAATAGTTTTGAATTGATTCTTTATTTTATAAAATAAAGCAATTATTATTGTTATTAATCTGTTTTTTATTTTTGTTTTCTTATATTTACATATAATATTTTTTTATTTGAAATTTACTACTAACATACCTATTATTTACCCATAAAAGTTTTGGTATTTTTTTACACAAAGATTGATTCCAATATGTATGAAGCTTTCTAAAAGATGCTTCCAATCTTTTAGTCTTGGCCAAGAGATGACACCATTTGTTTAGTTCGTGAAACTGGGAGCTCAATATTTGTGATTTTATATAAATTAGTTTATGGTGGTTGTTTTTTTTAAATTTGAGGTGAATTATAAACGGGATTGTAAACCCTGTAGAGAATAGACATTGAAAAAATAATATTAAAAAAATAAATTTTATAACAAATAAAATGCGTTTAATTTTACACTTTATATAAAGTGAATAAAACGTATAGAACCTAGCGTTTTTTTAGCATTTATACTTCCAGAAAATAATAATTAACATAAATTATTAAAGTATGTACAGTTGGAGACAAAAAAAATGGTCGACAATGTCACTTGAGTGACATTAAATTGTAAAGCATGCTTTAGGACTGTTAACCTTATTTTTAGCTACTGTCAATTGGTGTGATTAATTTGAAATTGTCATTCATTTTAACATTAAAGCTTGAATTACCTTAAAGTGTCAGAAAAGTGACGACCAAACTATTTTGTCTCCAACTGTACCTACTATAAAAATTAAATCGTAATTTAAAAATTAAATTTTGTTTTGTTTTTAAGTTGTGCGATTTTTTTGTGAAAATGGCAACTTATGTGGATTTTTTTTTGATAGAAAAAAAGAAAAAAGTATCAAGTAGCTAAATATTTTTGCTTGAATTTTATGGTTTTGACTTACCAAACTAGTTTATGAGAGGTGGTTGTAAATTTATTGTTACCAAAGCGACCTTGAAGGAAACAAATCTTTACAAATGAGGAGTTGGGATTTCGATTTCGCCGAAGGCCAGACAGACTTTAGTTGTAACCTTAGATCATAGCCTTCATAAAAAAATAGTTTTCTAGTGCGTTGTCATATAAAAAATATCAAACTTTTTTCCAGGAGTATTATTAAATAATACGTTTGTTATTACTATGCTATTATTATGCTATTCATAAATTATACCCGTGATTTTATCATAAATCACGGATCTATCATTACTGTGCGGATATTGTGATGTTTGTTGCCAACGTACAAATGGTCATTCTGTTGTTATGGCCTACTATTTGAACACAATTTGACATTTTTATTAAATTAATTGAACCGTCAAGTTCGTCAAAACTAAAAATCGAAAATATTTCATAGTCGTGGATAAAGCATCGTATTCTACTCGCACAAAATGGCTATTATTCACGAAAGTGAAGTTTAAAAAACCAGACGTAGACGAGTGATTAAAAATGATATTGTATGCTCGTTGAATGTCTAATATACTATATCTACGACTGTAGTATAACTATTACTTATCTCACTCAAAATGAGTGAATGAGAACTTACTTTTATTCACCTAGTATACAAAAATAGACCGTAAATTACAAAAAATGTTTTTTTGAATATCTACTTTGACTTTTGTTAGCTAATAAAATATTGAACTTGATTAGTTTGGTTTGGAAATAACTTGGAACTAATATAATTACCGTTTATCACCCGAATTAGAGTGTGTGCTAATAATTCTTGTTATTTCTATCTGGAGGACGTTTTGCTAACATCGAACTTTCGAACAAACAATACCTCCTCAGACGAAATTAAATTTCAACTTCCTTCAGTTTACTTGTTCCAGTTCAAACTTTAAATTATGCATTTATTAAAGCGATTTAAGGTACTTTAAGTTTATTTTATCACTTGGAATCAACGCATATCACCAGAAAAGGTATTTTACATTATTTCACATTCTAGTTTCAGCGGTCGCTACAAATATTGAATTTCTCTCTCAAAACTGGCCAAGTTGAAAAATTTCTCACCAACACATACACTGAAATGACTAAAACCCAATTGAATAATGCATAAATAAAAAAAAAATTGTTAATAGTCTTAAAGTGTAAAAGACGCGAAAGTTATGATAAATTAATGAAATTATTGATAGAAAATGTTTCAACGAGAACATATAAATAAAATTATTTTTTCAGGTTGTATGCTCGTTCCGAAATTGGGAAAGAAATTAGAATAATTTGATTTATAAGCATTTATAAATATTAAATTATTTCCTATTTAATTAATTGTGACTGCTGCTTAGTACGACATTGCAGGTCAGTAGAGGTGGAACCACACACTCGCATACAATTTTCTTTATAATTTCACCAAACCCATTCTTGACGTTTAGTTTTTCGACCGAATCACCGATTTTTAAATATTTTTTGCCAAATTTGCAGGTGTTATCTGGAAGAGAGACTTCAGGTTACAAACTAACAGAGATTTTTAAAACCCACCTGTTTTATTGCGCCCTTGGATATTTTCAGACCCGTCGGCTGAAATTTTGCAATTAAAAATTGTTTTCATTGAAATTGTAAAGCTTACGACAAATCCAACCGAAGGGGCAGCAAAGCACTTCTCCTTTCGGCCCATACAACGGCGCACATGCTTGATAAAAATCCTGAACTGATTTCTCCAGCTGAACGTCGCATGTTTTTCTTTTGCAAAAAGGTTCTTCTAATTTACCCTTAAATCCTTTCTGACAAATGCATCGTAAGCATGTTTTTTCCGGATAGAATCTCTCCCCCTCTTTGTATTCTTTACCGTCAATTATACATTTCGCAACATTGTTATAAGGTGCTAAAAGTGTTGATAAATGAATGCAGAGATAAGTTTACGAAAATATTTACGACAACTTTGCCCAGAGGCACAACAATCGTCGAGGGAGTATTGTCTGTAACACCCGTGTCCTATCGGCGAATCGAGCCATTCGTCACAATCCAAAATCGCACAGTGAAAATTCGCACTTATTTTACATTTTGTATTTTCAGAAAAAGTTCAATTAGACTTACGATTCTTTTTCTTTAGTGCAACGGCATGATTGGTAACAGCTGCCGTTAGATATTTGGTTATCTACAATTTCTCCAATTTCGTAAATTTTGCTTTTGTAAAAACAATGCTTTTCTGATGATTCTAAGCCATGACAAGCGTATCTCGTAGGACAAGGATTAGATTCTTCGTAATGTGGCGAGCATCCCATATCTTCGTATAATAGAATTCCCAAGTTGTCGCATTTTTTGGCTAAAGTAATTTTTTATAAATCAGTTTTATTATTATCATACTTACACAGTACAGGGGTAATTAATGTAAAAATTACATAACAAAAATTGTGCTTCATTTTAGATTCATGAGAATGTTACAACTAAATGAATAAGTTTCTCAATATTTATTACAAATTAACATATTTATACTATCAATGAAGATTAATAGAGTCAAGTTTCTCTTATCGCTGTTGACGATAATATTTGTTAATTTAAATTATATGAAAACGGGGTTTTGTATGAAACAGTATATACTCGTACAATTGTGTTAATATTTAATCTACTCATTGCGGTTTTATTACAGATTTATTGTGCATTTTCAGTTTTGCTTAATGCAATCATGATAATTAAAGTTTAATAATAAAATACAGTTCAAAAAAATTCCAGTATCGAAAAATATGCCATAACTGTGACTGTATAGTATGGGAGAGCTAATCTGAGTATTCAATGGAATAAAATTTTGTTTGCATCTAATATTACTTATTTTGCAATATAGGTAAGTCCAACATTTTTGGAGTTTTCAAGAATAAAATAGGAGGTTGACGACGACATGAAATTTATTGTCTTTTTTGAATAAAATAATATAAAATCATTTATATGACAGTGTTGTTTTCTTTTATAAAAACAACAAAAATCCATGACAAACTATTTTAACTATTTCATAAAATAAATTTAATTCACATAATGCGATATATTGTGCATTATTATTACGTTAAACTTGTTTACAACACTTGTCATAATGTTGTTTAGTTTCCGCTCTAAACAAATTATTTTAAACAAAAAATTGTTGATGTCCAGTGGGTATCCACAGTCAAAAATTACTCTAAACTATGACTCCAATGATTCATGTGTTCTGTGTTTTAGTTCAAGTGATTTTAAATAATGCAGAAAATTGCAATAACATGGGAACTTTACTTTACGAAGACTTAGGATGTATTCCTCAATATAGCGAGTCAAATAAAAACTCTCTGTGTCCTATTAAATACTCCTGTAAAGGTCTAGGACCATGGTATGATTATTGCCATTTTAGGGGCAACACATATGAACTTTCCCAAATGGTTGAAAAAAATTTAACTTCTCTATCATGCGACGAATCTTGTGTTTGTAGCAATTTCTTTACTGGGTGGGTTTAAAAATGGGGTCAACTATTCGATTTAAATCCTGATTTAGGTACAATTTTAACTGTGCTATCTTGGATTGTCCTGAATGGCTAGGAGAGCTAATACCGGAAGGGTGTTACAGAAAGTATACCTTGGAACATTGTTGTTCGACTGAAAGAGCATGCTGTAATAAACTTATTAAGTCTCTTTGTTTCTTTTAAATGTGGGTTTTAGTTCCTTTTGATGAAATTGATGAAATCGCAAAATGTGTCATTGATGGAGAGGAGTATTTAGAAGGACAATATTTTTACCCGAGAAACTCTTGTTTGAAATGTATTTGTCAAGAAGGGTTTAAAGGTAAATTAGAGGAGCCTTTTTGCAAGAGAATCACATGTGGTGAGCAGCTTAAACACGCTATATTTCTTCAAAAAATTTGTGCTCCTGTCTATTATAAGAGAAAAGATGAACCGTTTTGTTGTCCTAATTACTGGATTTGTGGTACGTTTAAAAATCTTTTTTTTGCTTTTAATAACTTTGGCCTTTAAGCTAATGGATCGGAAGTTATCAGAGGTGAAACTATATCAGGTGGGTAGTTTTGTTCCAAACTTATTTTTTCAAATAAAAATTTTAGATTATGTTTGCATGTTTGGCGAGCGAACTCTAAAAGTCGGTGAATGGTTTAAAAATGGTGATGAAATTTTATGTGAATGTTTAATTCCGCCTTTGGTGACCTGTCATCTCTTTGATAAATATGACGCTTAATTATACTCGTAATTTAAGTTGATTAAAATAATTGTTCAATTGCATTTTTTAAAATTAACTTTCCAAATTGGTACAATTTATTCTAGGAAAAAAATATACGAGCCTAAATAACATAATCAATACTCGTTTAAAAAGTACGATCTCGATCAGCAGTCGTCGGATTACCAATCTGGCAAGTATAAATTAAAAGGTGTTTCCGGAAAATTCAATTAGGATGTAATTTAATGTTTTTTAACTGTTTCATTTTTCTTAGCGGTTTCGAATTTGCTCAGCCTGCAGGCAATGAATCCATCAATTTATTATCAACATTACTTTAATTAAAAGTTGGTAAAAAACGGACATACCGAGGCCATTCTTTTGATATGTTTGCAAAGTTAATTTATCATAAATTAAAAAGTAATAAAACTTTTCGCTTTTTTTCCTAAACTGTTACGTTAAAATTAGCTTCTTATCATTCTTTAAGCAATAATTGAATGTCCTTATGTACTATTCTCCGGCTTATTAACTTCTCAGCCACGAGGTATGAATATTTAAATTTATGTAAATTGTGTTCGTGATGTTTTTTTGTCCAAATAATATATTTTTGAGCTCCTTTGGGACATATTAAGTAAACACAAGATATTTTGTGAACGCCACGTCGCTGGAATTTTCAACAAAACGAATTATAACATGACATATCAGATGTCCAAACTCTTGAATAGCGAGGGTGGATTATAGTAAGATAATTTTTTTGCTGCACTAGAACAGTGTTATGCAATTTAAAGGTGACGCGTATACAACACGAAATTGCTATAAAAGCACTTGTGTGGTCTAACATGCGTAAACACGACAATATGGTGATTGAATAATTGAACAATAAATCAATAAATTTATTTAATAATGAGGGGGTCAGGTTTAGAAAAATTGCGAATAATGATTTAATATAATGCAATAATTAGCTCAGTTTTTAAGGCCTTGTTGTAATTTTTATGAAAATAAAGTTTAAAACAGTCGTTATAAAACATAGTTTAGATTTGGTAATTTGACATAACCAATACCTCCAGCTATTTACTATACTTGACATGTACATACCTATTTGGGTATTCTATTCAGTATTGTTCTGTAACAGATTGTAATTCTCTGCTCAGCAACCAATTGAATTTTTTGTAATAATTAATTAATATTATTGAAGAGCGTTAAAACAAATAAAACATATTTAAGAAGATAATTTGCTTGTCTCAATATATTTTTTTATTTATTAATAATTGATTAATATTTGAAATTGATTTGAGATTAAAAAATTTTCTCCGTTTCTGTTTCGCAGTAATGAATCTTCTTGAAAGGAGCAATTTGCCCTCGGCCTTAAGCCATGAAGAGAAAAATGTAAACATTAGAGCCTGAAATATGCGCTTTTTAACTTTAATCCGGATTAACAGCTTTTGTTCCTAATTTAATATGTGCCTAGTCTAATATATTTAATAACGGAACGAATTATTTTTCTCTTAATTCTTTGAAACACATCCCTGAAATCCGATAGTACAATCTGTAATTATTTCAAAATCCCTTGACCTATGATCCACTATTAGCTCTTGAAATGCTTCGCTTGTGCAAAATTCATTACACTAATTGATTAATTAATAATGAAACATAAGCTAACAGTTTGTAAAATTTATTAACAATTAAAAACCAGGCACTACTTCTTCTACAAAATCTAAGAAATTGCGAACTCGCGTAAAAACTGTTGTTTTCTTCTCACCACCAACTTTTCTCCCGAAAGACACCAAACCGATGAGTTTGTCGTCCACGACAAGGGGTCCCCCGGAGTCTCCCTGAAAAGCAATCGTAAAAATTATATATGCGGCGTGATATATTTCTCGCCATCAAGGATGTTACGACTATTATGCACGATATTGGCTTATGGCAAAGAAAATATTGCTTTTCACATATTTATTTTTATTTGAAACGTAAATGCTTTAATACGTTTCGCAATATTTGGCGGATTCAGGTGATAAATGGTAAAACGCAAAGTTTTTTTTTTCGTTTGAAACTCCTTAAAAATCCGTTTTTTTTTCTTTTTATTTGTACCATAGCGTCGCTTTATTGTATCTTTGTTTGACACAAATGTATTTACTTTCCCCCAATTTTTCACATAATTTCAAATTCGGTTTTGGCACAATATTGGGAAGTCGCCTTTTATTCTCTCACAGTAAAAGCTTTGGAAAATTCCGCAAAGCAAACATTTTCATTGCGTGTAACAAAACAAACCACCATAATATGTTATTATACTTGCATGTATTATGTGATTTATATATTGGAATATAATATACATTATAAATTTCACTATACTATAAGCTTTTCCACACTTCGTTTTGACGAGGGTTGGAAAATAATGTTTTTATAAAATAATTATTTGGGTAGGCTAATTTTATTATTTTTTTCTGTATTAAAAATTATTGATTTTAAATACGGTATATTGACATTTTACGAGTTGACACACAAACAATGTTGATAATAACGGTAATGCCAGGTGTCACAGTTTGTTTTTATTCAGTTATAAGTTTTTAAATTAATTAAACTAGAGTAGTTTTTGTTATTATTATTAAGGAGTGTATAGTTACTATTATGTTAATATTATTACATTTACTTTTTGGTATTTATTAAATTTAGTTAACAATTTGTTCAGATTAAGTTTAGTAATAAATAATTATAATTTAACAAACTCATGTTGAATTTGACATAGAGTTTGTTCCTTTAATTTTATAATGTTAAACAATGTTTTGTGCGCATCTACACGGTTATTTCACCTTTAAACAGAGATTAAGTTGGAAAAATTAAAGATTTTTTTTTCATTTATTTTGTAAAAGAAGTTGAAAATAACAAATATGACTAGAAGAAATTGGTAAATTCAAAATTTATTTTTTTAGTATTTAATTATTAAAAAAATTGTTAGATATATAATTATCGTTGCTAAAGCTACTCTTTAATCACATAAGGTTAATCTTTGCATTATTTACACCTTCAACACCCACGTTATCAGTGGGTAAATTAGGAATAAAATTCATCATTGCCTTTTTGTATTGATTTCTCTTCTAAATGAGATACAAAACAAATTTTAGTTAATTTAACAATGCGCAAGCAAAGATACCTATATGCTTGAAGTTTTTAATGTTCCTATTGTTACAACAGCAGTAATTAATAGCAAATTCTTGGTACATTAATAAAAAACTTACAAAATATGTGGTTGTCCTACTAGGCCTCACACAGATCATATTCCTCGTAATTTTCGGATGAAACACCCCCGGAAAATAATCCTGACACTTGTCCCAATTTTCCACCGTGAGTTTTGTGGCCCTCAAATACTTGGATGGAGTCCCATACTCCGTTCTTCCCCATCCGGAAATGGTGGCAACAGTGCCTCCTTCATGGTCGGAATTCGAGATGTCAATGTTCCTCGCTTTTTGACTATACTCCACGGGTTCCTTCAGAATAATTACTGAAAAGTCGTTATCCAATTCGTGGTAACTAAAATCGGGATGTTTCATAACAGTGTCGATCTCATGGAACACCCCATCTGGGTCATTAACGTGATTTGCACCCACTAGAACCGAAAGATTTTCCCTTTCTTCGTCGTTCCTCGTATGAGTACAATGGGCCGCTGTAAAAACAACCCGGGGTTTCACCAACGCGCCTCCACAAATGATCCGTTTTCGGTGATTCCTGCGCGAGACCAAAGCCACCTGGTAAGGAAAATCTGAAATGTCGACCACTGTGCCGTAGATTATTCGCTCCATGGCGTCATTAAGCGGCAGAAATTGGGCTTTGGAAACGAAGAAATTTGGATGAGAGACGGCGGCGGCGATTTGAGGGGTGCTACTTACGGCTTGCCGATAAAATGACTGCACCGAAACATAACAATTGCAACATTGCGAGCATTTGGAGTGAATAGAGCTGCTGGCATTTCTTTTATACTTGTTGCGGATGATAGGGTTTTCATTCTTCCTGAATTACACTCCGTTGTTCTCTCGTATTCATAAAGATTTGTTGAGGAGAGAGAAAGTATTAAGTAAGCGCTTATTCAATCGGCATACACAGCTCACTTCAGTCTGAATTAACCAATCAAATAAAAAGTTGGAATCGAAGAAAATTATAAACTAACTTTATGTTTCTTCGTATTTATTTATTACATTTTTCTCTAGTGGGTATTTAGATTTTTTGATAGAGTTTTAAAGTAAAGACAATTATGGTAAAAATTAATTAATAATTTTTGGCGACTATGTTTTAAAAGATTTTAAATGAATTGCATTTTAAATCGTAATCATGCGCTACAAAACGATTTTTTCGAAGTAAATTACTTTTAAATGTGACAAGGCACTGGTACCAACCACCAAATTGTAGGTATTACTTAATCAAAAATTAGAGACTAAGTAAAAAATATTTATACACAATATCTAGTTCAATAAGTACGCTCTAGTTACGTTTGAAAGCATCGAACGCAATTTGTTATGCACTGAACCTTCACAAGACGTATTTACTCGTAATATTTTTAAATAATTATTAGGAGGTATATACAGAACTCGCACCCCAGAGAAAAATGCCATGTGAGGTGAAATCAGGAACAAAAAAATGTTGAAAAAATTCTATCTATAAAAATTTCAAAGTTATGAAAATTTAAATTTTGCTTTTTGACTATTTATTTCTGTTGGAAAAATAATTTTCCAAGTTTCTTGCTACAGGCTATTAGAAGAGAAAACAAGGAAACAGCATCTTAAGTTGTAACTCTGTTTAATATTATTTTATTGGCAAAATTTTTGTACCTTTACTAAATAATTATAAAAAATATACAGTGTGTTAGAATTCGCACCCCAGAAAAAAAATTAAAGTAAAATAAGATACCAGGAACATGTTTAAAAAATTCTATCTGTCAAAAAATTTTGACATTAATTATTTGACATTTGACAATTTTTTATGTCTATTTAATGATACTGATGATCTTGTACCTATACGTTTTTTTTATAATTATTTAGTAAGGGTACAAAAATTTTGCCAATAAAAGCCCAAATAACATTAAAGAGAGTTACAATTTAGGATACAGCTTCGTTGTTTCCTCTTCTAATAGCCTGTAGCAAAAAACTTGGAAAATTATCTTTCCAACAGAAATAAATAGAATCAAAGTGCAAAATTTAAACTCAAATAACTTCGAAATTTTTATAAATAGAATTTTTTAAACATTTTTTATCTTACTTGAAATTTTTCTGACACACTCTGTACGCACAATGTGGCGTAAACTATGAGAACTGTTGTAGGGTATTTATTAAAAAATATTTGTAATTATAAAAAAACACTTGTTAAAATTAGTTACATACAATATTAGGTATAGTACATAACAAGCACGGAAAGTGACAAATAACACACAAGGCTCTCCGCCAACCGCACAACCTATTACGTTATTTTCCTAACACACACGTGTGTTACGAAAATAATGCGATTTGTTCAAAAAATTTCAACTTTCGTTGGTAATTGACTATATGGAAAATGTCACTTTCGTATATGGTCATGGAAAAACATATTTACAATGGGAATGCGGTAGCTTTTTATTTATTTATCAAAAAAAAATATTTTAATAAATCCGAGCATAATAAAACACTTTTCAAAATATTTAAACGTGTTTATTATAACAATTGTTTTACAAGCCTCTGAAAAGTAAAAATTTTGCGTTAAAGTTGTGATGACCTTAAACAAAAGATAACAAGATGGGTTAGTAACTATCCTAAGGTTCACTGCAGAAAAAGTATACCCAGCGCTACCTCCGAGGCTTACAACACCGTTACAAGCAATTTTCTAGAAGTCGAAGATTATTATTGAAAACATGTTCAGCAGGTCTGAAGTAATTTTCTGCTTAGACTTTACGAAACTAAACCTTTCCTTATAGTTTTGTTGCGTAATTTATGAGAAACCAGAAGAATTATTACTAGATACTGGTCGAGACTATGAAACACAAGAATTCTTTTGAAATGATGTTTCTATAAACTGGAGTGACCCTGAAACAATGACTGAACCAAATTCTAACAATTCACATCTTTCTTGCTTTTGTCAAGTACAGTAAGGTGGCAAATTTAAATCGTATTTGGTTTGACTTTAGAAAAAACTGCCAAAAACATATTTTATAGTTTGTTGATACGATTGAAGGAAAAAGGAAACTTTATTCATCGATTAGGCCTTTTGTTCACTTTTTTAAATGTTTTAACCAAGTGGCACCTACAGAGGCGGTTTTCCTCCTACGTATTCTTTCATTGATAATATAAAGCCCTTGCGTCAATGATCACAAAGTCTCTTCCTGATAGGTTAAAACCAAATTCCTGTAAGAGGCCTGTTCTGCTATTGGCTAGTTCAACGTGTATTAAGCTCCGCAGCTTTGGCGTGCTTCAGTGCGCCTCGATACCTGTGTATCAGTGCAACACACTTGTTCCTGTAGCAGCACGCGTCCTGGTGCGTTTATTGTCCGTGCTGCGAGTCCTGCTGGTGCTTCAAGACGTTTAGGGTAAAGATAAACGGTAAGTGATAGATTGCGAAAAAGTTTTCAAACTTTATATTGTCGAAGTTTTCATTAAGTTCCGAAATCATCAAGTTTTGAGTAGTTTTGCATTAACCTAAATAATAATAAATTATAAAATAATAATTTTAAACAGTTATCAATCGTTATTTTTTAAACTGATTCTTAGATTGTAAAATGCACAAAAAATAAATTAAAGTAATGATAAAGAACATAAAAATTGCGTTGCGTGTTATTTTTATGTTATAGTATTTTTTCAGCTAATTATAAATAGTGATAATAATGATTTCCCAGAAGAAAATATAATATTTAATTAATTGCTCCATTTCCAATTTGTTGTAATTTTGACACTACAAATAATAACTTATATTTATGACTTTGTTAATTTAATTTAGTTTTATTAAAGTATTAACACATAAAAAAATTTAAAAAGATACTTTAGTTAAATACAATTAAAAAAATATTAGTGAATGTTCAGAACTCAAGAAACATTACGTTCATTTTGTTTCTGCATTATAATCATCAATTGATTTAAAATCAATAAACCCTCAAATAACTGGTTTAATTTTTTACTCTTAAATTATTGTTCTCCATTTTTCAACTTATTATTCAACTTAAAAAGTTGAAATGTAATTGTACTTTTATTGTTTTCATTAATTAAAATAATAATTAACAATTAGCTTGTTGATAATTAAAAATCGGTAGACTTCTTTTAAACTTTGTTTTAATTCTATAAAATACTTTCTTAATTAAAAAAAACTTTTTGATTTTTTGACTTGGTTGATTAGACTTTATTATGATATTCGATGAATCATTAATTGTTCTATTATCTCTTGTTCAAATTCTTCTTTTAATAATTTCCATTTTTAGCTTGAAATTTTCTGTCAATTTTACATCGTCAACCCATCGGTCATGTGGGGCGTGTATGGTCTCAAGTTAATTATTCGTTTACTCTGTCGCGTTTATCCCTCTCTCGTTACATATTCTGTGTATATTTTAATGAAGTCGATTTTATTTTAATCTCTGAAAATATACCACATTTCAGTTATAATTTTGTACCTGAAAGAGTTGTAATAGAAACAACTGATTACATGATGTAGGAAAGTTGACATATCAATCAATAAAATTGTTGTCTCTCTACTAATTGCTTAATGTAGATTCACTTTTTTCGTGTCTGATTGTATCAAGGCTTGTAAAAAATCAATCAATAGTCAAAGTACAAAAAATGAACTTGAATAGAAGGTACTGTATTTTTTTTTTACTCAATCAGAGGGAAGTTTGCTTTTGTGACAAAAAATAATGTGACATTTATGTCTACATAAATTGATTATAGAATTTATCAATGTAGCGGAATAACAATTTTCACGTGGAAATAAAAGCCAATTACTCCCGTGTCGCTTTTTTGTGTCCACCGTAATGAATTGTGCAAAATTTAGCTTAATTTTTTAGCATTTGAATTTTCACTTTGTTATCCACGTTATTCAAAACTAAAATAAGTGATTTTGATAAAATTATATGTTTATGTAGCTGTCAAAAATTTCTTTAAATACATTTATTTTATTCAGATGTTAATTTTATTATTCTCTGTATAGTTCTAAAGATTAAAAGTAAAACTTTTTGGTATGGTTAAACTACAATTTTTGCACGGTTTTTGAAAAAAAATATAACTGTTGAAATGAATAAATATTCTATTACCGGTTACCTACCTGTAGAATAATATAAATCACTTACTAGTCAGCAAATCTGAAAAAGTTCAAAATCGAGATAGTAGTGGTAAGTTTTCGGACCATTGTCCTGAAAAATATGACTATTGTTTCAAATTTGGCCTTCAATACTGATTTATCAGTGGAAGGTTGAATTACAAATCAAGTGTATAGCAAAGGGTGCGATGTAATAAAACAGCAACAGGCTATAAAAAGCCTATGGTTATAAGAGTATAAAAAATATGACACGAGAAAAGCAACCGTTGCGCTAATTTGTCGATAATTTTACGGTTGGTACTTGAAGGTAGAGCACGCAAATGTGCTCATTTATGCGTAACTGTTATAAATGAGCGTCTAGACAAAATAATTGCTATTACAAATGATTTTATAACGTTGGAAAGCAAATCAATAGATATCTTATGGAAAATGTGGACATTTCAGTTTTAAATCGGGTGTAAGTTCAAAATATTTTTTTAAAGAGAGCATCGAAAATTGGAAAATAATTTTTTTATTTTATAATTCTTATAATGACAAAATTGCAATTTGTAGGTAATATTTAAAACTCCGTGTCTTGTGTATAAAAACTTTTTCTTTGTTGTATTTCGTAGTTAGCTTTTTACATTTCAGGTGGGATTACCTGGAAAAGGACAAAGAAATTTAAACTGGAAACAAGTCAAATATAATATTTATAAAGTTTGTGGAAGTAATATTTGAAATGATTTTTGTGTTTTGATAAGAAATTATGGAGAAAACTCAAATATATTGACTTTAGGTATAATTGGAATTGTTATTAATTATTATTATTCATTTCTGTGGTCTAAAGCAGTTATCAGGTTGTCACTTTTATTGGACATGGAGTGGCATTTTGTAAAATTATGTTACGTTTATTGGACCATAAAAAGTTATGAATATAATTGACAGTAAGATGAAATAATATTCTAATTTTGCTTGTAATACAATGTCATATTTGGATAATTATTATTAAAGTCGGCTAAGTGTAAATACGAAAATCTGATTGTGGATTGCCTGGTTGTGCCTTTGTCAAGAAATAGTTTATTATTATATGCCGAGTAACGAAGAGTTTCATTACAGTCGAGCATTGGTAATAATTCACCGAGAGCGAAGCTCGAGGTCAGTTAAAACGTGAGCCTGAAAAGAAGCTACATACATACACTATCTCATTCGCAATGTTAAATATAATAACAATTTACTTTAAATTCTGAATGATAAAGAAATCATGGTGTAACAAATTATACTCGTACCTACCTAAGTTAAAGTAAGCATGAAAACAAAAAAATAATAATGACTGTAAAAACTGCACAAAAGCGGCGGTTGTATAAAGAAATAACCTTTCATTTTTTTAGTTAGTTAGTATATAAAAAATGTTAAATAACAACACATACTCTAATTAATTGTAATAATAGTGGGGCTCATGACAGTTATGCAAGCCACTCTTCAGGTATGAAATTTTTGGGGTAGGTATGTAATAATTTCCCGGCTAGTTTCAGTAATCATCTGGTTTCCAACTATTGTCATGTAAAATTGATGCATTACAATATGATTGCGAATAAAAACACTAAATTGTATTTGGATCATTATTCAAACTAGTAAAATTTAGGCGGTGTCATTATTAGTTAAGTGCATGTAAGTAATGTTCAAATAGATTAACAAAGGAGATGTCTCTTTGAGTTACATTACATTATTTTAACAAAGTCTAGCAAAGATTTAATCTTCGGATATCTTGGGGCGAAAATAAAAGCAATTTGGTCGACAGTTTAGAAAAGCAGGTTTTTTCTAATTTGTGGTGGCTCACATTTGTTTTTCATAATTGTTTCAAGTCATATGTTTTATTCATAAGTATGTATAAGGATAATTACTACAATTTACGACATTTTTTTAATATAAATAAATTAGTGATGTTCAGAGATATGATAATAAAGTGGGGTTCGATTAACATGTGTTATTATAAATTTTGCTTCAAAATTTTAGACAAATTCCCCAGAGGAATTGCTTTGTGCTATTGGCCGAGGGTGCTTATTAAATTTGAATGTTACTGGAAGTCACTGTTTTAGTTCGTTTTAATTAAAATTTAATCTTGGCATTTAGTTTCTATTGATTGGATGCTAAACTCTTTGGATAAGTGTTAGCGAGTTGGAATCGAAAATTTACTTCGTATATACGTACATACGGAAATAACTTATTTCGACTGGGAATTGTCCTCTCAAAGCTCTCATTCCAACAGTTGTTTTATCGGTGATCTTTATTATAATAAAGACGAGATTATATGCCACACGTCTAGGATTTATTGGTGTTGGACATGAATTCTCATATCTTTCTTATGCAGACCGTGGTCAATAAATTTATAAAATTTATCCCATCAAAATTGAGTTTTGACTAATAAATTGAGAAAAGTCACACCATAAACACATAACACGCTGAAAGAAGTTCAAAGGTTTTTGTATTTATTAGGTGACAAGTTTTATAAAATGTGTCATATTGGTATGAAAATGATAAAACGTCTTTCGATACGTTTTATTTCAATAAATTGTGTTCGTTTTTTGTATGGTTGATTATCCCCAAGATAAAAGTGGTTTTATGTTTTTAAACAAAGCCTTTGTTAGCGCTTTACGTCAAATATCTCATAATCATGAGCTTACAAAGTGCTACTAATATGTTCTCCAGTTTGTCATTAATCTTTAAAAAAATGCGAAATCAATACCTAATAAAAATAATCATCACACCTTTTAAGAGATTTTTTATTTTAAAAATGAAAGTTTGAGTATTCGAATTTTTTTACAATGCGGTATCCTAAATAATTGCAACTCACGAATGCATCACACAACAAGTCTTAAACCGAAGCTCATTTTCAAAGTTAGTAAACAGTTTGAGACATTTGATTGGTTCATAAATCTGGCTAAAGTTCAGTTCGTTGCAACTATTAATTCCCCTTCAGTATTTAATTTATACAGACTGGATTTATGCTTAATTAAAATCTTTGTTTTGTTTTAACCACTTTTGAAAAAAGTAATACTATCTACTTAAAAAATAATAAATGAAACAAAAACAATATTCTTTAAAGCAATTAGGTACCATTAATCATTTAAACTTGATTGCACTTGTCCTAATAAATAGTCATATACAAAATAAATAAATAGTAGTAACTAAACACAATTATTATCCATTAGCTATTATTGTGCGAGCAATTTGTTACAACCAAATCTAATTGACAAATGGGTATAATTTATTTAAACTATTTTCAGTATTAAGTATTATTACATTATGCGATGTAATTGACTTTCAGTTGAAATAACAAATTTTTGCTGCAGTAAAAATTGATGAAAATCATTTTGTGACGATTGTGATTTTTGATGTTTGTCTTTAATTAACAATAGTAAATTTTAACAACACCAGATTTTTTTTTATTTTATCATATGTAGATTTTTAACTATTATTTTCTATTGCCCGTAAATTAACCGTAATAATGGATTAGTCGTTATTGTTGTGCATATTCGTATACATTTCTAAAATAATGAGTTACACACCTACATATTATTCGTAATGTAGTTGCACATAAAGGGAAACTTAGATGAATAACTTGGCAGTGAGTTGGAAGTAGGGTAAAGCAGGGATTAGAATCTCGAAGATTTGCTGAAGTGGAGAACTCCGTTGCATCGAATAATTATTTTTTAGTAACTGATTTAAATCTAAAAGTAACAGAATGTTAGGAGTTGTCAAGATTTAAATTTGCTGCTTCACGCAAATGAACAAATTTTCTTGACAGTAACAATGATTATTTGTTTCTTGTTTTTAATACTAATTCTATAAAGAACTTTTGCAAACTACTTATAAATAATTCAAAAACCTGCTTTGGTCTGTGTGTGATATAATTAGTTCTCAAACCATTGTCGTGGTCTTTTATGGTCCACATTGGCCACTGATTAAAGTTCTAAATTATATTCTGAATTGAAACACGGAAGGACAGACATAAGTTTGTTCATTTTTCTCACGATCCAAAAAATATTCAATAGTCGCAAAGTTTGTGAATTTCTATAAAAGCTCAGGAAGTGTGTGTTGCATGAAATAAATTGATTCAGCTGAACACGTGTTAGATTTTAAAACAAACGCTGTATTTGCTTTAAAGTTCAACTCATCTGAAGTGAAAAAGTTTCTTGTTGCGTTTCAGTTAGTTTTCCGCTGAGTTTCGTGCTTTTAAGTACCTGTTGTATAGTTTCAACGCGTCTATATCACATACAGAAACAAAGTTAACAGTGAAATGAACAAATCCAAGCACAAAGGGCTAGATTAAACAATTCCATCATACCAAATTTTTGAAAAGTTTTTGCGTTAAAACTGCATTGACATGCTTGAGGCAGTAATCTATTAAGAACAAGCATTAATAATGTAACAGTATTCGAATTAACTGGGGGTTTAGAAGCAAATCAACCTAAATATTTCAAATTTCGTGAACCAAGTTTGCTACATTTTTAATAATTTTAAAGACTTTGTGGTAACATATCTTGTGACATCAGTGGTTTTAGTTAAGTTAAGCTTCCGCACTTCATGAAAGTTTTATATAACGGAGCGAGTTCCAGCTGAAAAAATAACAGATGTTGGGCTACATGTCACTCGAAGTCGTATTGTAAATCAGATTTTATTAACTTTTGTGTAAAGTTTATTCAGAGCAATAGTATCTTGTTTCACTTAAACACGCCTTCGATGGCGATTTATGAAGGTGTAGTTTAGGTAATCGCTTGATGTAAACAGTAATTCTGATAATTATTGTTAAGCGATTTGTCTTTGACACCGTTCGCATAATCCTGACATTCTGAAGGAGATTAATTAGTTTGCATTTGTTCTGCGCTACGTAAGTCTCACTTCAAACATTTCGTAAAGTGAAACTCACTTAAAAACCGGTATTACAAATTGGTTTTTCTCACGGCAACTTTCAAAGGAATAAAAGAAATAAATCGTTCGTTTCAATTGCAGATTTTCAGATAAGCAGCCGAAGTGACAGTTTGGTCGTATTTACGGTTCGACTTTCCGGATAACACATGTAAAATATTGAATTGATTTGTCGCTTCTCCTGCATTTTACCGTAGCTCGACCGAAATAACTTACTTTTGAATACTTTTTACAATACGGATAATCACTACATCTGCTAGATTCCACCTTGCAGAAATAAATTACAACCTACCACAAAGTTCACAAGGAACGCCTTTAGTTATTTCTGTTTATTTCTTTGTAGCAAAGGGAAAAGCAGCTTTACATTTATATTACAAGAAAATTACCCACTGTTTATTTAGAGTGTATCGAGACTAGAAGCTGTCGTCCGTTTAAACTTCTGTAATCATTCGCTGAAATTTACTAAAACTCACAAGCCTTTAGAGGGTAAAATACATACATGTAGATTTGTTTCAATTCATAAAAAATCATAATATTGGTATACAGTAATCTTTAAGAATATATAATATTTCTACATAGTATAGACTGTTTGTGTGTAAATTATCGAATGTAACAACAATGAATTTTGTTGCTTCTTTACATTGTCAAAAATTAATAATCAGAAATCATATATTTTTTATTTTCTTCAGCTTTCTTTACTACATGTAATATTGATTTGAGAATTTAAGGAAGATATGCAAAAAAATTTCTTCGGACAAACTCCTTCCGCTGGAGTATAAAAGCTCTCAGTGATTTGTTTTTTGAAAACTTCGATTTTCTCACAACACTTTCAACGTCTTGTGTGAGGATCGTAAAAAAATATCGTTTGTTATCTTAAAAAACAAAAACCCCCTTTACGCGATACAAAAGCAACGTTCCAATAACACACACGAAAAGATTATAGCTTGGCAATAAATGTGATTGATCCCTCTTTATTAAGGTCTATATTTTTTAAAGTTTTTTTGTCGTAATACAGAGATTTTCTTTGGGGATTTTAGAGAAAAATTTTGCTG
Organism: Tribolium madens; assembly: GCF_015345945.1. Taxonomy (NCBI): domain Eukaryota; kingdom Metazoa; phylum Arthropoda; class Insecta; order Coleoptera; family Tenebrionidae; genus Tribolium; species Tribolium madens. Next base: position 6,688,722 of record NW_025400984.1, read on the forward strand.
TTTTTTTTATAAATGAGCTAATAACAATTGTCTTAAAACAACGAGGTTGTTTTCGCTTTCTTTGTTGTTTTGGTATTTTAATCTTTCTTGAGTGCGGAGAAGCGTTTTTGTGTTATTATAAACATGTTTGCATATTCATTAACAACTCAGGTATTGTTTAGAATGAAGTGCAAAAAGCTTAATTTGTAAATCATCTTAAAATAATCAAAGAAAATAATTCGGACAAACACAAAACTCAAAAATTTAAAATCAAAGTGGCAAACATATTTCACTCATAGTCATGAATCACAACTTATCCAACAAAAAAGCCATTTTTCATGTATTGACTTTCGGTTCGGTATATGTAGGTATACTGATCTCTATCTAAATTTTCCGGCGCAACTTTGGCCATTACCTACTTATTAATAACTTGCACAGTTTGACTTGTTCCACTCAATATATTGTTCGAACTACGTATTTGTTCAAGGATAGAAAAATAAATTATTTGTTTAAAATTAAAACACAGATTTATATTTTTGTTACACCAATCCCATTTTAGAGAGATGATAATTTTGAGTAAATGTTAATTGGTTCATAATGAGTGTAAGAGTTAATTCCTGAGAGTTAAAACAAATTAACGCTGAGTTTTAATTACCTACTCCAGATCTAAATATTTTTTATTACAGTAATTAGATGTCAGGTGGTAATTTCTGTTAATAATATTGTGATTTTGAGGTCGGTGTAAGTGAATTAGGCGTAATAATTCGTTGAATCGAATTAATCACAATTAAATCGAATTAGCCCCAATCGCAACTTATTGGTCTTTGTGCTAAACAAATATGTAGACACAAATGGTCTATATTAGTTTTGATTGGAACTTATGTACGAATGTGAAAGCAAAACTCTGTCGGATGTGACAGAGCAAATAATACAGTATGGACAGGTGTGATAAGCTCAATAATTATCAGATACTTGTTCCCAGCCGATTATTCATTCCATGATATATTAGAGGATTTGTTCACATTTTGAATGACAGCTCCAGGTAAACAACTCAAGGGAATTTTGCACGTGAATCACAGAAAAATGCTCGAGAGAACCGCTTTTTATGTATTTTCCGCGACTTGAAAACTCGCAACTATAACGAGGTTATTCCGGAATAATTCGTCATTTAGACGTGAAAAATAATTGCAACGAAACCAAACTGAAGTCGAGTATTAATACCAGCGTATTCATTACATTAAAACACCCCGTGGCTAGACGGTGACACAAAATGTGAAATAATTATGCACGCAGATTGTTTCGTTCGTAAAAATTAGTGGCGAATTTTGACGATATTATGAATTTATTGATGCGGGGGAACTTCACACGGATCTTAATGTTTACACTATGAGGGCTCATGTGGCGCCTTAATGTTCTATCTAATTAATACGGGGCTTATAGTTATTCATGATCTAGACATCAAAGGAGTTAAAATCACATATAAATTGCTGCAGTATGAGACGACCACTAGCCCAACTGAATCTAATTAATTATTGCCGAATTATTGCCAACTTAGGTTGCGAACTAATTTACACATTAAAAATTCTGACTTCAAAACAAAATTTGTTTAAATTGGATTTTTCTGTATAGGCTGCTGTATGCTTGTCTTCCTACTTGTATAGGTAGTATAGGTATTTTATTAAAATAAAATTGCTTGAAAATTTTATGTTATCCGAAGTCAAAAGTTAAAAAAACACTACTAACTCAAACGGCTGCAATAAACATCTTTATTGCTACAACAAACAGGAGACTAATTTTGTTATTCCTTTTATTTTGCTACGAGTTAAGCGGAGCGCTTTTAATGTTACAGGATAATTAAATTGGCAGGTGATTCAATTCAATTAAATACAAAAAAGAGACAAGTAAATTTCGGATATTATTTTATGGACAAACCCTGCATGGTAATTAAAATTATTCGAACTGAAACATTTACTATATTTTGTACATTTCATGACAGCTTGTTGTTTTACACATTACATGTTTATGAAAATATGAATGGTGTGCGTGTTTTTTTACTTCATATAATTGCACATATTATTCACTAATTAGTTGAAAAATGGCTTCTGAGAATACTTGCAATACAGAAGGTGCTTATTTATTAATTTTTTATTTCAAACAACTTTTTCTAATTACCCCCATCTACAGGCATTTAAGTAACAGTATTGAAATTGTCACAAAAATGGAACTGAAACAATTTCTCATTGCTATATTTTACTTTCTGAAGTTAAACATTTATATAAAAGTTGTGGCATCGAGTGAGTTAACAATGGTTTTCCAGTTCGTTTATTTCGCTGACAAAGAAAAGTTGTAAATAATATTTTTCTAAGTTTTCTTAAGCGGAATTTATTTTTGTAAAATTGTAGATACTTACGGAAAATATTTCATGTTTTTTGTGTTTTTTGTGCTAAGGCTGTAATTGTGTTAGACAAAAGAAAAAATCCAAGGAAATGCAAAGTTATATGTTTTGCTCCCAAAGAGAGTTAGAGCTAGTTAAAAATACATTTAAAGTTAAAATAAATAACCATGATTAGTGAAATCAAATGTTTGGGTCTAATCCTTGACGAAGAAATTAGATTTGTGAGCAATACTGCACTTTCGTCTCTTAGATTACTCTATTCAAATATAAATAAATATAATTAATTTTAAACATAAAATTTTTTGAAGCTTTTGTACTTTCTGTTTTAAATTATTGTTTAACTGTGTATTTTCCATGTCTAGATAGCTATTTCTAGTTGTAACCGTCTCCAAAAAATTCAAAATACGTCTTGTAGATTTGTATTTGGTCTTGGTAAATAGATAGGATTTCAAATAAAATAAATGAGCTTGGCTGGCTGAAAATGACTAATTTATTTAAATATTATTATTATAAAAATTATCTGGAAGGTAATAAAATTCACATTTATCCTATTAAAATTTTCCAGTTTTAATAGAAATAATTTTGTTAAAAGATGAATACTGCAATATGTGCTCTGATTGTGTGAAACCATTATTGAATTACTTTTTGATACATTAGACCAAACGTCATGTACATACATAGCAAACCGCTACTAAAACAAACCTTTTTCCTAATGTTTGGCTTGATCTCTTGTAAATTGATAAAAGCATTAGTTTCGTGTGATGAAAGTGAGCAAGGCAGAAGATTAATTAGACCTTTTAAACCAGGAAAAGCGGAAAGCAACTTTTCGTTATCCCCCTTATTAATGACTAACATGATACCTACATAATTTTTTCAACCTGGCCTGCAAAACTTGGTTAAAATTACAATTTAAAGGGTTATAGTCAATTGAGTTAAAAAGGATTCCTGTTGCTTTGTTTTGTGTATTTACACGAAAAGTTTGAGGGAAAATCAGTGGAAATCCAAGCCGGGGTAAAGTACACCCAATTTAGTGTTGTAGTTCTAACTAATTGCAAAACAGTGGCGCCGAACTGATTTGTATGCCACATCGGTAAGTATTCGGACAAAGCGTAGGATTTAAATACTGGACTTATCAAGGAAATAATTCACTGACAGATGTCTGTCTACAAACACATTTATTTTAAAGATCGGTTCATAAATCTGCAGGCGGTGATGCATAGCACGTTATTTTCCTCTAAATCTTTTTCGACACGAAGTAATAGATTGAAAGTAAATTCAGAAATATATTTTTTCTACCACAGATCGAACGAAATTAATTTTCCATTCAGGACTATTGGAGGTTTTGTGCAAATATTCGCACAAATGCTGAAACCTTCGGGGACTACGGTTCGGTCAGAAAAAAGCCGAAATCTAATGACGAAGACTTGGAAAAAGATGTCGCATCGTTTAAAACAGATTGAATTAGGTGAACCCAATTTAAAGTAAATCGACATTGCGACTGGAGAGTTTTTAAAGGAAACCACTTTTATGTTCAATTTGCTCCTTTTTATTTCATTTTAGGTAACAAAATACGCCCTGAGTATAATTTAGTATCATTCTCCAATTATACAGTTAAATTATATTCGTGATTAAGGCCAAGAAGTTGTTTAGCATTTTTAGCGGATTCTTTTAATTTTCATTTTAAAACTTGGTATTTTGCTAATCTTTATAACAAGAGTATCAGTTTATGTTTATTTCAGCGAGACAATGTAACAAAGTTGAGTTAAATTGATATCGCGAAATAAATTAAAACTTTGAAAATTTACACTCAACGATTATTACCAAAAATAAGCTAATTAGTTTCTTTTGTGTAGTTTATAATTAAATTAAATCAAATACATTTTGCAATCTTACAACTCCGAATTACTTATTTATTGAACTTATTTGCTTCCAATTTAATGAAAATATGATAATGTTTTATGCATATTTCGATCGGAAGATGCATTCTCATACAAAATCAGGTGGCATGTTCTCTAAGCACAATCCTAAAATGTGATATGATTGAGAATGTATCCGTTTTTTTATTTTTGTTTTTATCATTCTAAACATGGTAAAATACATGAGGCCTACTTGCAATGTATGATCTCGCAAAGTCTTTTGTGCTATACCTTGCGTAAAGTTAAAAAAAACTATTAAAACTCAGCGGATCGTAGATAGAAGTGATCATTCCCAAAATTTTACGACAAATGGTAGGTTACATATGAGGTATAACTACTCCCAATCTCTCGGGATTTGCCTTTACCAAATGCATTTGCGTTTACTGTCACACAACATGAATTCCAACTAGACAATTAAAGTTACAATATCTGTGTAGGCCATAATTTAGGAGCAGTAATTGCAAAAATTGAGCTCCCAGAGTGGGACAAAACGGCGGTTTGTTGTCGAGAAGATTGAGTAGGGCGAATGGGAACAATTGTTGCTCCCTTGGGACAATCTGACTTTGCTGACCTGCATTCTCAAAATCTCAAGACACTTACAGTTTGTACAAACTGGTGTAATATGTCGCGAGTGGTGTGTGGTCGCGTGACAATCAACGATTTATTAAAAAACAAAACGGATTTTATGTAGTGGTTTTCCAACATGTTGCATGATGTTGGAAAAAATTTGTTCCGTACTGGCAGTTTATTAAAATAGCATTTTATTATTTTTATTAATCATTATTTTCATGGGAAATTTCTACATGATCATTGTTAATGACAACAAAAAACTGTTGCTTTGGTATTGACAAAAACCCTGCCACAATAAAGTATATTTGAGAATTCCTAATTTTGTGTTAAGTGAAATATTTATCATTATCGCAATTGCAAAATTGATACATAAAATTTACTAAATTTGAAAAATTTTAATCACCTTTATCATTAAGCTTGTTTATTAAATAATAACTGTTTCAAAGTGCTCGGTATAATGTTATAAGAAAAATTTTCCTTCTATATAAATGGAAAGTTTTTCTGGTCTCAATATTAAAAGTTATTATTAAAAAAACACTACCAGCTGTAGGCATTTTTCGCATTTGTTGCACATTGTAATTACTTTTCATTTGATAACGCTAGAAGTTTTAATTGATTTAATTGATGAGGCATTTGATTATAATTGTAAATTGTGCTGATAAAACCTGATTTATGGTTCAACCATCCGGACAAAATTTACTTAAACGCGGAGACCTTTCCTCAGTGTGCCTTACACCTTACTATAACGTAATTCGACTTCGAAATTAATTACACAAATATAATATTCTTGGTAAAGATTGATTTAGTATAATTTTTAATACAATCGAATTCGATACCGTTTGACATTTTCTTGAATCATTAGGTCTAAGTACAGAAAGTTATAGTTATAAGTTTTACAAATTTATATGACATTTTGATTCAAATGTTTTTTATAAGTTATTTATAAAAGGAAAATCCATTATTGCTAGGCTTTGATTCCTCTAATAATAATCGAATCAATATTCTGTGCTTTTGTAGTAAGCACCTGTTGACCGTCACAATTCAACTACTTCTAACGCTTTGCATGTTTTTATGAAATATTCTGGAAAATAAATCGTAGCTTTTCTATATTTTTAGTGTTTACAATATAATTATTTTAGTGACAATAATTTCATATGCTTGAATAAAACGCAACATACAACACGATTAGAAGTAATTGAATAAGTAGATATGAGTATTGTTCAGTAAACTCCAGAATGCAACATTGTTGTCGGAAAGTCTAACACAATTTATATTACGTGACATTCATCTCTGAGTAGAAATGTTTTTTGAGAATGAAATAGTATAAAGTACGGATAAAACTGATCATTCCATGGTTTGTAAGCGTCTCCCTAGAAGCGTATTATGGGCTATGCGGTTTTGCTGCGGTTGTGAGTAGCATTTCTCAGCGATTGTTTAAGTACTAATTTTGAAAGTGTGATATCTTATACCAGGTGAACAGGAAGTATGTAACTAAACGTTTTTTGAAAAAATTAATTGATGAATGATAAAGAATAAAATTTTTCAAATGGCAACTCACTATAAAACAAAAGCTTTGATCTAAAAATTACAATTTTCTTTCTGAAGGCAAATACTTTTTGTTCCCCTTGTGTATTATTTCAAATAAAAACAGTAGAATCTTACGTCTTGCTTTGTTTGATTCTGTTTTTGCTTACGATAGCGGTAATTCTAATGGCGCCCGCATTTTTTTCTTTTTTTAATTACGTCTCATTATGTAAACAATATACTGACGTACTTACTTTTTCTTTTTGTGCAACATTTACCTCATTGCATCTATGCAAAGTATAAAGTATAATCATATTCACAACTGATCTTATCTTGCACTAAACACGGACTTTCATAATATCAACGGTGGTATGAAAGTGTAAAGATGCTTGTGTTGTGTTACTACAAGTACACGAGTACAAAATTACAAAATTAACATTTAGATACTTTTCGACTAACAATTATCTCAACATGGGTATAAGGTTTAGACGAGATTTCTTAATAAAAAAACTGATGTTTTTGCTGATGTTTTTGTTACCATCAATTTTATTAAGTAATATGAAAAGTCGGTCAAAATATGCTTTGTAAAAAATTAAAACGTATAAAGAAACTGTTTTACATTTAATAAAAAAACTCCACTTATCCTGGCGCATCCACCAATTAAAAAAACACAGTTATGAATGCGATGTCTCATTAGTAAAAAACAACTATAGAATTTAGTAAAAATTAAACAAAAAGTGTATTAATCGTTGACTGCAATATGGATTTAGCGTATAGTTTTCTACAAAGCAATTTTTTTGGATTCTTTTAAAATATTTTTCGGAGACAAATCATTTAACATATTTTGCATAATAAGGGGTTTATTTTACACAATTTTCATTTTAAATTACAATGCCACAATTGAATTATTTTCTGATTTTTCAAAATAATCTAATTATCTATACATAGGAAAAACTGGTTATAAAATCGAGTCGAACTCATTTCAGAGTTGAATGCCCAAATTGCCCAAACAACGTTTTGATTATTTATTTCTTTTGATGCATGTTGTGCTTCACAATCTGTTGAATAAGCCTTTTAATACAATTGCAAATCTATTCGTAGAATTAAAATGAATTCTGTTGGTTTTGTAGAACTCTCAATGGTCGATCGTTCGAATCCTGTATTATCTTGCATGACAGAAATTCACAATTGTGTTAGCCGCCACAACATCGCACTCGCGGTTCATGTTAAATTCAGAGATAACCATAAAATGATAATAAACCGAAAAAGGAAAGTTACGAATTTGCTAGGTGCTAAACACCTCAGCACATGTGGCGCACTTCAACACGCGAAATCGATGGCGGTTTATGGCTTTTTAACTGGAAAATGGCAATTTAGAAATGCAGGTTGCACACCTTCCAATCAGTTCGAGTTGATAAACAACATTAGTTGTGATGAATACTGGCGGTTGTTGAATGGAAATGTCTAGAGTGAACATTTGTCGTTACAAGAGCAGTCTGTGCTTGACACGAACAGATCGAGGATCTTCGAATGGTATCAAGACTCATTGTATCTAGAGAGGGGAAGAGATTTTTGATGGGGTAAATGCCGGGGATAATTATTATTCATAAAGGAATGTCGAATATGTGTGGTACATAAATTAGGAGATAACCTCATGTGTCTTTCAGTGAGCATTTAAGATATCAGGTGTGCTTGTATAATTTATTAATGATTTTGCTTGCGGTGATTATCTACGTGTAAATCGATAAGCGGGATTTCAAATACTGTAATTTATACGAACGCAATGTTTTCGCAAGATTTTCAAGGATTTAATTTATGGAAGTTTAAGCTGAGTGATAAATCACCCAAAAAATTAATACTTTAATTCATAATTCAATACTTCGACATATTGTTTTAATGTAGAGTAGTAAAAATAAAAAGCAAAAGCTGCTTGCTGTTATTTCCCCGTGGACGTGGCGTTTTAAGTTACAATTTTTAAGAGTCTGTATAACAGACACTGAAGTTTGTTACACAAGCAAAAGCCGTTTTGCATTAACCTAGCTCATAATTTTTAATAAATCTTTTCAGAACGTTCTAAAATTAAAGTTAATTAACTAAAATGAATATTTTACGTTTAAATTGTTATAATTAGTTTACAAATTGTAATGTTCCCAATATAACTGGGTTTTAGTTTCAACATTGCCAAATAGATTTCTAAAACTAAAGTATAAAATATTTAATACTGCTCGTAGTTTGAGACAACAACTTACAGCAGGCATTCTGTTTACTTTTATTTTGGAAGTGTAATTGAAATCGATATTGCATTATACTTTATTTATGGTGAATATACTGTTTATAGATTTAACCTGTATTACCTTTTTATTATTCACTATTCGATTAAAATTTTTATCAGTTTTGCAACAATGACGTTTTGAAACTTTCGCCAAGTCCATCACTAGAAAATATTTTCAACGATAGTATTTTTTTATTACAATTAAGAAATATATAATTTCCTACTAGTCTAGCTTGTCTGCTAAAAACGGCTTGCAAGTTCCAGCTGAACATACATTTCCTTGATATATGTCCACAATAATTCTTCAAGGATTATAAAAAATGTTTGGATACCACCAGACTTAAAATGTTGACTAAAAATATTGAACTTTTGCCACTTGTGATTTTATTTTTCTAACAATTTCTAAGACAATCTACAGTTACACGTTATGCAATGTATTTTTAATGCCCGTATACAAAATCCTATTAGGAAGGTGCACTTCAAGCTTCAGGTTGTTTTCCACAGATTGGAAAATGTCTTATTAAAGCGGAATGTATGAAAAAAGGTCGATGAATGCATCAAAATTTAATTTAAGTCGAGTTGCTTGACTTCTAGGCGAATATTGAATGAAAGGATGGGGAACAATACCCACGATTACAAATTACAAGTCCTATAAAAATATTTGTAATTAAGTGATTTTATTTTAATCAAGTTGGGAAACTACTGAATTAAATCTAGTTAATCATAAAAGTTTGTCAACAAAGGAAATTCCAGCCATGTGCTTCTATACTTTGTTAATTAGAGTTGTTTTTGAAATTTTTGTTAACAGAGCACTTTTATGTAAGAATTATTGTTTCACTCCTTTTGATTATAATTTATGACAGGACTGTTTAATGAAACTAATCAAAGTTTGCAACTCATTTTTATAAACGTGCCACTTGTGAGTGTTCTTAAGAAAAATGTGACACCGCTTTTCAGAGTTTTTCCTTAGTTTATTAACGTATTTATACAATTTCTCGTTACGACACCTAATGTAACTACATGGATCAATCAAGTGATAAAAATGACTTCTACCTCTCTTGGTCTCAAGGTATGTAAATTTTAGTTGCTTTGTTGGCTTCATTATTGAGTCTGTGCTCATTAAACGCGTGACAAATTCGCACGTTAGATTTAAAGTGTTTATGAATAAGTCCTAATCTAAGAACGGTTAGACAGCTTGGAGCAATTCGGGAAATGGCAATTCGAGTTGGTAATTTGCAATCCTCAGCCAGAGACTTGTTGGGGTTGATCAAGTTGAGAAATTGGCAATGCTGTCACGCTTCTCCGCTAATTTCGCAACTTAATTACTTAGATGATGTTGTTTCGGTTTTTTATAAAGCAGCAAACACATTCCTTAAATCTCGCACTCGCTAAACCAAAAGATTGAGTGCTTATTGTTAAAGCTATATAGCAACTACAATGAAATCGCAAAATATATGTAAATAAAATAAGATATATTTTTTTAGTACATAGAAAATTAAATTTTAGGATGTTGTTTGTCATTTTTATTCTGTTGCAGATACAAGAAAAATTGATTTTTTAGACTGGTAAAGTACTAAACACAAAGAAGCCTCGCCCTTCAAAGGTAGAACTGGTAAGTAATAATTAACATTATAAAATAAATTAGTGAAATGAATTCAATAAAAATTATTATTATTACAACAAAATGAGAAATGTCTTGATGTTATTATATCATTATGAGTGTTTACTTTTACAGCCCTCTATCGATGTTCATCACCAAATAGATAATTTTTAACGTCATTACGACGGCTGTCAGCCCCTTACCCAAGTTTACATAACAGTGCTTTAATGATGAGTAATTACCTTGTTTATTGACAGCTGAAAATGAGTCAGATATTCATCATATTCCTTTTACGATTTATGTCAATAACCGAATTATTAGACTAATAATAGTGCCTAATTAAATATAGGTAGAAGATAACTTGCAGATAATTAACAGCTCTGGTTCGGTGTTATTACAATTACAAGAGATTGAGTTAATAATCGACATTAATTTTGTCGTATGTAATTTGGGCAAAAGCAAACCGAACAAAGAGATACCGTACATTGTCCTTAAGAAACGAAACAGGTGTAAATGGATTTGTAAGGAATTGTAGTCGTCTGTTATCGTGCCATTTATTCAATTCACTCGGTCTGTCGAGCAAAGATAGTGAAGTGGATTGTCGGTTTTCGTCAGTGAGAGAAAAATTCGCTGTTGTTGGTTTATTAAGATAAACAAACACGAAATAATGGTTCGAGCAACTCGGAGATAAATGCTTAATAAAAATAAACATAATTTCCCCCGGCGCATCCACCAATTTTCATACGAAATTGAGTTATGAGTTCGTAATTAAAGCGAACTTCGACACCGCCTCAACTTAACATCTTTTCCCGATTTTTTTTAAGACGGGAAAGTGTCAGCTTGATGAAAGCACAAGGGTGATATTCATAACAATCTTGAGTTTGCGTTATTGTTGGGAAGTTTGTCGGCTTTGGCGGAAAATTTCTAAAGTATTACACGTAGTTTAATCTTTTGAGAATGTCAAGTACTTATACAAAAACGAAAATAATTTTAAAAATATACAAAACATAAAGTGAAATTTGATTATTTCTGCGAGTAGGAAATTTTCATATTAATTAATTGTTATCTTGTATTCCTGGTTAGTAATAATTCCTTGCAATTAAAACGTTGCGTTTGAAAATAGTCACAAATGAAGCACGGTTTTGTTAATAAACAATTAAATGTAAAAAGTGAAAAGCTTTTAAACAAGTTTTGCAAAAATTTATAATTTTGATTTTTAAATCAGTTGCCAAGTTTTTGTTCCTATCCGTATCCAATATTTATGCATTTTGTTCTTTTCTTTTATGCATTTAACTCTTATATTCTTGTAGCATTAGTTACTGTGGTTGTACTGTTAAAAATTTATGTGTGATTAATTGTTGCATTAAATAATTTTAGGTGTTTATATAAAACCAATCGTTATTATTTACATTAAAAAATTATGTTTGTTTAAAATACTTTTGATGAATCAATAAAATATTTACGTCTTATTAAAATTAAAGCATTTAAAATAAACATTTAGCTTAATGCTGAAATTAATATTTAAAGCAGTGGAGCAAAAAATGTAATTGGATAAAATATTTATTAGAGATAATGCCTAGACCAAACAAATGAAAGTTTTAAACATTTTAAATTATATTTATACAGGGTAAATATAAAATATCGAACCAAGAGGTTTTTTAAATCATTTGCTTTTAGAAAACAATGATTAACATAAATTAAAGTAATATAAAAAAATGTGATCGTATCTTGAGAAGGAAATTTTGTTTTGATTTTGAGGTATGCGATTTTTTTTGTAAAAATTGCATTTATGTAATTTGTTTTTAATTAAATATAAAGTAGATAGTTGTAATCTTTAGATCATAACCTATATGAGTAAAATCATTTCATAGTAGGTTGCCATTTAAAAAAATATTTTTATAGTACTTTATTAGTCATTAATTAGTTTTTCTAAGAAATAATAAGTTTAAGTAAAAAACGTTTGGTTCCATACTTGTTATTCACTTGATATAATTTATGTAATTATATCATGATTATATTTTAGTATTTTTAGTTTACCAAATTACCCACGCAGTTTAATTTTCCTTCTGAAAATATGTTTATTTACATTAAATATTAACGGTTAGCAATTTTGCTCGTTGTTTATTTACTGATCATTGTCGCTAATTAATAACTGCATTTATTTATTTAAACAAAATAATCAGAGGTAATTTATTTTTAGTTAAATTTGTGTGTGCACAATTAAATAAACAATTCTTATTATAAGACATTAAAAAAAAGTTTGCAAACTATAAAAATTAATTCCATAAAGAAACAAATATTGGGTTGTTGCCCTTGGTTTCAATCGACAATTCCAGTTGTAATAACATACAACAATAAGAAAAACGCACATTTCAAACAAAAGAAACCCATCTCGGTTTTCATATGATTCCGTGACTGTTCCGACACTTGAAACACGCAAGAGCGTATATACTCAAAAGTGGTGAAACCGATTTTTTTTAACGAAAAGAGACTTATTAAATAAACATAAGCGGAAAATTGCTCTTTTTCAGCTTAAACATGGCATAAAAATTGTCGTAAACGGCATCTGCATAGCAAAAACTATTGCAGATCCTTGTGCATATTTCATGAGAACCTGTTCACTCTTTGTGGTCCTCTGGCGAAAAATAACCTCTCATTTCAGCTATTTAATGAAGCTTTTAACGCTTAACGAGTCAAGTAAACTCCTTTATTATGTTTTTAAATGTGTGCTTGTGATTCATAAAGTCAAACATACCGCAGTTTCACTAGTGCACGTGCTGCCTCTTGCGCATTATAAGGCAAAATTTAAATAAAGCGTCGATAAAAAGAAAAACTCGATTTTTGCCCGCTACGTCACCTGCGGTTACTTTGTCCTATCTAAATCTTTAGAATTCAAAAAATATTTTTCAAACGCACGCTACGGGTTTTATTTAGAAACACGCGAAAGTTTAAGGGTTTTTTAAAATGAATAGACAGCTGAGTTGTCGAGTTTTATGTCGCTGTCAAACTTTTCATACACACTTTGCTGTAGATTATTTATGGAAGAGTTGAACGTTCCAGATGGCGAGATCATCACTGACGGCCCAATAACTTAAATGGGGCGTTTACTCTTCAGATCAAAAGTTAATAGCTCTATCTGCGCTAATCTGTGACCAAATAGTGGCCATCAAGTTTTCAATTACCTTATTTCATTTTTATAAAGCACGACATTGTAGCTTATAATTTGATATAAAACTTGATTAAAACTTCTAATTATTCTTCAGAAATATCAAAAACATATAGTTGAACAATGAGAAATAATATATTTCAGCCAGCTTATGTTTAATGGTAACTTTGTTATTTTCGAATAATCTGACACAGTGATTTTAAAGTGGAAAGCTTTCATACAACTTTCAAAATAAGCTTTACTTTGCAATTCATAATAAGAAAAATTGTGATTTCTACTATGCAACGATATTCCCCGTCGACTCCACTAAACTACTAACTATAAACTTAGTTAAGGGTCACCTGACTACTATACTTGCTCACAACTTCGCTTGTTGTTAAAAGCTTCTACAATACAGCTCTCTCCGAAAGAATAACTTTCCGTTTTGCGGTTGTAGTGAGTTATTCAGACCCTTCCGTTAATGAAATAAGGTCAGGAAACTACACTCATAAATGTGCCAAATAAATACAACCAGGATTACAAATTTCATGAGATAATAAAAGTAAAAACTAGTCGCGACGCCATCTATTCCACCTCTAGCAGGATTTATAACCATTTGAATATTTTCACCGTTTTTACCTCCGCATCTTAAATTTTACTACTGTGGTGACACAAAAGAGTCATATAATTACGACTGAACTTTGCTAAGTTCGGTTGAGCATATAATGACTCTGAATTCTTTGTCTGCTGTAATCGGCAATGATTGTTTTGTTGCAGCAAAAACAAAAAAATTGTTTCTAATTTTTAAACCACATAAGCCCCTATATTAAACTTAATACAGTGCCAGATTACGGTTACCTAAAACTTTCCACAGTGCCTCAAAACTTTGGACACTATTTAAATTTCTTCCACTTGCGGAAACAAACTAAATTATTTTATATCTAAATATTTAAAATCTTTTCAAGAAATGTTTGTTCAGAATTTTTCTAGGCTAATTGTTTATAAAAGTATAAAGTAAAGAGCACATATTAAAACAAATAATGTCATTTTCCAACTAAAAGCATATATTATATCAAACAATTGCATTAGTAACCTAGAACTCTAAATATTATTTTTCCACCTACTTACTCCTCAAAATTACTACAAATGAAAAGCATAAATTTTATTTAATTCTGACCAAACAGATTTGAAGTAGATGATTTCATAAATTTTACTTGAACTAAATAAAACTAAAGTAAACGTTTGTGTTTGTGATTATTTCGTTTTTACCTTTTTCCTTAAACGAAACCACTGCAATAATGGGAATGTTTTAACCTGCAGAAATAGTCTTGCTATTGTAATTTTTGTTCTCTTGGCTTTTAGCCGTTTCAGAGCAAAGTAAAGTAACCCCAAGTGGTTAATTACCAACCTTGCCTATATTACTTAACTTAACCCTCTTTCAAGAAGGTCCCTAGCTCATAAAAGCGACATTGCGGCAATAAGTTTATTATTTCAAAGGGGGCATATCTCCTGAAATTTCTTTTTTGCACCGTTTATCATAAATTAGTCACGCTATCTCTATGCGCATTTTTTAGTACTTGTTTGCAAGAATCGGCCAGGTTGGAGATGTTAACAATTAATCGAGGCCGGAGGCCTTTCGAGTTTTGTTCACTTTTCAGGCTTATTTTACATATTATACCGCTTGGATCACGTTTCCAGTTTATTCGACTCCTGAAATCCTTGCTGTGCAATTCAATATCGTCGTTAGATTAAGTTTTAAGGATTATTATTATTATGGTCAGTTTCATTCAAAATGGTGGATGCGCCGAGATAATTTAATTTTACTTTTACATAACGATCTTTCGTAAGAATAGAACTTCTTGGAAATAATTCTGAAACGCAAGCTTGCATAATACAAGTGCATGTAAAACTATTATGCAAATTCAGCTCTCAAGATTTAAATGTTTGATTAGCCATTTGCTTTGATCGATTTGCGAGTTAAACTCGGGAACAACGCGTTTGATCTATACTTGTAAAACAACTCGATTATGCCATAACAAATTGAAAAATGCATCTTCATCTTTGATGCATTTTATTGTAAATGTATTTTACCCTTAATCTTAATAATCTAATCAATTTTATTTATTTCTTAATGCTTACTTATAATTAAATGCTTAAAACATATTTAAAACCGCAGAATGTTTTATTGTTGTTTAACAAAAATGACCACTTAATGAAAAAAATGGTTTTCCTTTAGCTAACTCGTATCAGTAATTTAAAAATATCTTAGGTTTTATGATATCTCGGTGAATTTACAATAATGGAGAAGTTTTTGATGACTTTATCACAATAATGATGATTCATAGAATAAATAATAAATTTATTGTTACTTTATCGATTATACTTCTCACTACAAACATTACATTTTATTATACAAAGAGTTTCTACTATTCAGCTAATTGATAAAATAGCCAACAAATTAAAAATTCAATTTTGTTTGGCTTTTGGTGTCTACAGAGTGAATTTAAAGTATAGAACAAATCGTTTTTTTAAAATCATTTGCCTCCAGAAAATAATAATTGTTATAAATTAAAGTAATATTAAAAATGTAATCGTATTTTGAAAACGAGATTTTGTTTTGCTATTTATGTATTTTTTTTTGAAAAAATTAAATATGTATAAACTAGATAGTTGTAATCCTTAGATCATAACCTTCATGAAAAAAATTAAAAATTTCGAAAAATTTTATTCTTGACAAAACATCACATTTTTATAGTACTACTTTATCATTTATCAATTAGCTTTACCAAAAAATAAATAGTTTAAGCAAAAAACGTTTGGTTTCATACTTTTTGTTTTATTTTTGGTATGTTAACAAATATTTCGTCAACCAAACGTTTTTATCTTTTTGTGATTTGGTAATTTCAACTAAATCAGAGTTTATCTGTAGAATTAAATACCGTGCGATCAAAAAAAAAATTGGCTGGGAATTTGGGCTGGAAATTATCGACACAAACTGAAAGTGAAAATGATCATTCACTGTTTTCGTCTCGTACAGCATTTTTGTAATAAATTGCAACAATAAAAATTTTCTGTTCTAAAGTGAACATTATTTCACTCAAAATGAATAAACTTGTCAAAGTTTCCGCTGACATTTGGACAAAGAAATTAATCATCGCCTACTCTAATTTAATTTTTTTTGATCGCACGGTATTTTTTTAGTTCATATTCTATTTAAGATAATACAAAATCCTCTAATTATAACGTAAAACTGAGGGGTTTCGCATTTCCATCAATGAATTTTTACAGACACTATTGGAAATACATTTGTAGCTAATACTTCAATAGGCAAAAACCATATTATAGACTATAATAATTATAGCTAACACCTATTCCTGACAGAGAATTATGAGTGTTTAATTGACTTTGACATTTAGAGAATATGTGTTAATACTCTCGATACGAAGGCTTCAAAAATCTAAACTTGCACACTTTTTAAAAATATTTTTAATAAAAATTTAAGCACACAACAAATATTTACTCTTCTTGATCTCTAATTATTACAGTCATTAGCCAATTAAAGCAAATATTGTAAATCCGTTGAAACGTAAAACTCGGCTTTTGATTGCAGATTAACGATGCATTCAACGACGATAACCACCGCTGTGGTTTTAGCAACAATATACGTAGTTTGCGCAGCGGAAGACCACCACAAAAGAGCTCCTTCGGGTTTCACCGGTGTCCGAGGGAAGAAGTCCATACCGGATTCAGCGTACTCGACCGGTAATTCCGAAAGCGACTCTACACCAGAACTTAAGGCTGTCGACATCGTTTCCGATGTAGGAGCAGTCGACAAGAGAGCGCCTTCGGGCTTTATGGGGATGAGGGGCAAAAAGCCGTTTTCGCTCTGGGAAGGAACTTATCCGGATGAGGTGTTCAAGAGAGCGCCTTCAGGATTTATGGGAATGAGAGGCAAGAAGGACATGGAGTTCGCCAATTACGGTAAAAATAAAACGGAATTCTGACATATACAGGGTGAAACAGAGCTTATAGCCATCATTAATTATTCAGCCTGTATATTGTTTTTTTCCTATAATTAAACAAAATTTCAAACAACGGTTTGTTTCTTATCGTTCCTCCCTATTCTCTTCACCAACACATTTCCTTAAACTGTTCGCAAATCAACTCAAGTCAAATATTGATCTTTTTGGAATTCTGTTGTTTTACCAACAGATGAATACATCAAGCGGGCCCCGTCGGGCTTCATGGGGATGAGGGGTAAAAAAGAATACGAGAGTTTATCCAGCCTGTACGACAAGAGGGCCCCCATGGGTTTTGTAGGAATGCGAGGCAAGAAAGACTACGACGAAATCGCGGAAGACAAGAGAGCCCCTTCTGGATTCTTCGGGATGCGAGGGAAGAAAATGCCCCGACAATCGGGATTTTTCGGGATGCGAGGAAAAAAATACCCGTACCAATTCCGGGGAAAATTCGTAGGGGTTAGGGGGAAAAAAGCGAGCGACGGCCCAGACAGCGACTATTACAACAACGTGGATTTAAGCACCTTAGGGCAAGAGCTGGATTTAAATCAGCTGATGCTGCTTCTGACTGAAAATGATGGGGAGAGTGATATTTGGAACGGAAACAATGAAGTGGGCCAGTACAGCCAAACCCAAAAGTGAATAATTTTTAAGTAAGTTGGGAAAATTGTTGTGATTGAGTTTAACTCAGTTATTGCAGGTTCAAACCAACTTCTAGTCGTCAGATTCTAGTCAGCAAACCTAGCATAAAATAGAAATATTTGTCAATATTACAAAATGTTCCACAAAAGTTGCTGGATTTCAAGTTTTTAATTGTATTTAATTTATAAGTAAATTGTTGTATAAAGTGGAGAGTGAGTTCAAATTTATCAATTGGACGAAGCCGAATTCCAGGATACTTTATTTTTGCATATTTTTGGCTTCATCAAATTGATACCTACGGCTTTATGGTTTTTCCTTAGAGGCTGGATTTGGAAAAATCAACAAATTATGTTTCGAATTTATCTCGCAATAAGCGTTTTTTTGATGAACCAACTTATAAAAATAAGTAAAAACACATATCAATCGAAAACTTCTCAGTTTACCAAATTTTTTTTTTGTCACGATAGTTCTTTCGAGAAATCAAGATGGACTAATTCACTGTATGTATTTTCAAACTTCTATATTGATTCTATTCTATTTTATTGTAGATAGGAAAAAATTATATTTATTAAGTATTAATATAATAGAATATATTCTGTTATGTATATTTACTGTGACTTAATAAAATTATTAGAGTTTGAGAAGCAACTATGTTTCTTTTAGAATCCTCTTACGTTACAGAAATATTTTCATTCGTTTACAAACATGTTATCTGCATATTACGTAACGCGCACTTTATGAAAAGCTTTTAAAAACTTCTCTATTATTACCCTATTCCATTGTCTTTTTATAAAAACGAAAATAAAAATTGAAGATTTGATTCATGTAGAATATTAAATGTGAATCAATTGTAAAAATAGGAACAGTTTAAAAATTCACACTATTCTTTCGCAAATAAAAACATTTCTGATCCAAAAATTGTAACATTTAAATTGAAACCTCCTCAGGTCGTAACTGAACAATTTCTTCTGTAACAGCCCACAATTTCTCCATCAGACTTCCATTCTTGGCTGTCTCATAACGTGGTACTTTTTTACAATCCACAAAATGCTCCCCATTGTCTTTCTCAATCCCATTCCTAACAGCACAATGGATAATAGTTTGAGCCCCTTCTTCACACGTCTTAAAAACACCACAATTTTGATCAAACATTTCACACATCTACACCAACCTTAAAGAAAACTCGCCCTAAGGCTACTAGGTATTTACCCAAACCGTGGACATTTTCGAACAAGTGAGTGCTTACGACACCTGGATGTATCGAATAGGTAGTAACAGTTGTACTTTGTAATTTTTTCGCCAGTTCTATTGTAAACAACAGAAGACATAGTTTGGATCGGCTGTATACTTTCTGGTAAGTCCCTGGATATTCGTCCAGTTTTGTCAAATCTAAATCATATTCGTATTTTGCCACTAAAGAAGATACGTTGACGATGCGACTGTTTTCAGTTTTTTTCAACAACCCTAACAGAAAACCGGAAAAATATTTGCACACTGAAATAATAAAATGTAAGTACCAACCTATTAATAAATTCGTTAGGAGGAAAGCCGAGAAATAATTGACTTGCATTGTGTATAAATGACCGTCGTTTGTTACTCTGTCCCCGATTCCTGCCACCCCTGCATTATTTACTAAAATGTTTAAATGGTCCTCAGAAGCGATAACATCCTTAGCAAAGGTTCGAACTGAATCAAACGAAGCCATATCAAGTGGTTTAACAATAATATTCATATTTCCAGTCTCATTAATTATTTTTAATTTTGTTTCTTCACCTTCATTTTTATCTAAACAACCTAAGATAACACGAGATCCTCTTTGTGCAAAATCCAAAGCCGTCTCATAACCCATTCCTAAATGCAATAATATTCACATTATATTTTTTTACTTGTCAATAAGATAATAATTACCTGACGTAGGTCCAGTCACAATTACAGTTTTTCCGACTAAACAAGTTTTACATTTGCACCAACCCGCAATTAACTTTAAATAAATTTTTACAAAAACACTGATAATAAACACTGTAGAAATTAGGAAAAGGAGAAAGTAGATCATTTTCAAATATAAACTTGACAAACTGTGATTAATTCATTTTGTAATTCGCATTTATATAACAGCACATCTGTTGATAAAAGTGGTTGATAAATAATTAAATTTTTAATATTATTGATTTAGTATTCTTTCTTTTTGATACGATAAGACCTCTCAAGTTGTCTGTTTGCGAGTAACAAGCTAAAAAATCAAAGTGCGGAAGCACTCACTGCATTCAGGAGTCCAAGGTTAACTGAGAACAATAATTAAAAACCGTTATACATGTCATAAGTTATGCACTTTATTACAAATTTAACAAATTTATTTACTTAAATTAATACACTTTGAGCATTTACAAGAATATGTAAACAGTTTAGGACAAACCGCACAACTTAAAATGTTGGGCGTCATTCACAAAAATCCGTAAATGTTGCACAAAAGTGGGCATGTCCTGCAAAATTGAAATAATTTCAAATGATGAGATAAACACAAACTGACCTTATCATGGTTTTGCATAAAATTTGTCATTAAAACTTCCCTTTGTCGATCTGTAATAGCATCAATACTTCTAATAAAATCCGGAAGGAATGTCGAAAAAAAATGGTCGAAATTAACAGCCGCCATATTATAAATGGCAATTTGTATGTCTTCAGACAACAAACTCTGAGATTTGTCGATTAAAGTTTGAAACAAAACTGACAAGTACTTCGACAGGCCGTTATATCTAAACAAAACATTTAAATACAATTTCCACTTGGAATTGAGATCTTCTAAAGAAGCTAAACTCAATTTAAAAATATTGATATCTTGTTGCAGCAGTGCTTGTCCGAATACTTGCAACACAGCCATTAATTGCACAGGTTCTGGAGCGTCATTCTCGGTTTCCGTGTAAACAGGAGAATAACCTAACCTAACCTGCGAACTGTAAAAGTACTGCCATCTATGGAGCAAGATACTGAAACAAAAACCTTAACGTTACCATTTTAACAAATCACAATTTACCTGTGTAATAGAGTCAAAAAGGACATAAAAGCATCGGGTTTTTCCGACCCATGTGCTAAAATAAAGGGATAGACGTTATCCATACACAGCTGGAGAATCCCCGGCAAAAAAATTTTATACCCTGAACCGGGGGCTTCCACCACAAGCTGGAAAATCTGTAGCAATTTGTCGAGAAAATTCCCAGCTTCTTGCTCTCTAAAAAACCCAAAATCAAGGAAAAGTGTATTCAGCCAGGAAAACTCACTTGACCGCAACTTCTAAGAAAACTTGAACAGCATTTTTCGTCCCTTCCACCCCCAACTGTTGTTGCAAAACCCTCAAAACGTTCAAGAAAAAAGCTAAAATACAGTTACTGATCTCGGAGTGTTTCGCAAACGCAGGGAATAGAATGATCGATTGCTCAATTGTTGTTTTAAGCGCAAGAAAAAGTCGCCTTTTTGAGGCGATTGGGAAGTCCTTACAGAAATCAACGATGTGGGACACAATAGGGAGGACGTCCTCTGTCACTTGTCTCACTCGCTGTTCATCGGTTGCCAACGCCAAATCTCTGAAAGCCCAAGTCAGGCCGTCGAAGAAAACCCCAGTGAGGGCGCTCCTATGATTGGCGTTTTCTTGCGAACAATCAGGCCACGGTTTTAACAATAAGTTCGTAATGGCACTGCAGGTGACGAAATTCGTTTCGATGTCTCTGAATTTGAAATTAGGAGCCGCGTTTATGAAGTGAGACACGTCGGGCAAGAGGATTAGATTAGGAGAGCAAGGAAGATTCGAGAGGGCGAGGAAGAGGTGAGCTGATGAATTGCTGATTTTTAGAGGAACGGAAGTGTGGATGACTGGGAGGGTGATGTCGACTATTAGTTTCAGGTTTTCGATTGCCACCTTGTCGTTGCGGGTTATCCAAATTATGTACGTTTTCAAGGCGGCGAGAAGCTGACTATGGCTGGAAATAACACCAATCACGAGAGATATAACAGATTTGTCACACTTTACTTATCAATGAAACAGTCAGTAAGGCGCGAATTATTAGTTTTAAGGTTGTAAAATCTAACGGAAGTTGCAAGTGAGGCACTTTCCAGGAGTTTTTCTACCAAATTATTTATCATAGGTGATGAGACGTTTGTAATTTCCTCGTTTTCTACAATCGATTAGTACTAATCAAATGAAATGAAACGTGACTCAAACCTTGATCAAAGAATAGAGGGGACAATCTAGCTAAAGTCTGAGTTAGAGATGAAAAATCGGTGATGATATGAGACAG
The DNA here is from genome assembly GCF_015345945.1 of Tribolium madens. Lineage (NCBI taxonomy): Eukaryota > Metazoa > Arthropoda > Insecta > Coleoptera > Tenebrionidae > Tribolium > Tribolium madens. Next base: position 6,711,073 of record NW_025400984.1, read on the forward strand.
TCTTTCGCTCTCTGATAATTCACAATTTAAGGAACAGTTTTGGTGGTCTACAATTGTCTCAATCCGCCGGTAAATATCGTAACAGCTTTTCCACGGAATGAGCTTAAAACAACCATAAATTACAAATTTACAAAAAAGCAACTTACAATAAGATTGAGGGTTTCAAGAGGCGCATACTCCGCGACCATTGAAACGATTTCAATCGAACTTTTCAAAAAAATCTGCCAATCCGTCTCATTCTAAAACAAGTCGTTACAAACTGGCCAACAATCACAAACACCTACGTCAGCGTTCGTGTCCACATTATCAATTTCTTTAAGTTGACTAGCATTAGTTGCAAATTGAATTTTTTGCAAAAGTGCCGTAAGTAGAGCTACAAAAGCCTCCAAATACTTTTGATTCTTCTGCGATTTGGTTTGTTTGAAAAAAGCCGCCCACACATTGAGACATCTGAGATAACATTGCATTGATGGCAGTTGAACGGTTAATTGATAAAGCAGTGATAAAAAATCCAAAGCTGAGAAACGAGGTTCGGCTTCTAGCCGCCATAAGTGTTGTTCGACTAGTAGGATTAATAATTCGGACATTTTTTCGACGAAACTAAAATATCTTGATTAAAAATTTGTGAACACTGATTGAAACACGTACATTGGATCTAAATTGTCGAGTCGACTGTTCGTTATATCGCGTAATAATTCGATCGTGTAGTAATAAAGCTGTGTAAAAAATTCCTGGCTTCCGGGAGGAGTGCATTTTCGGTAGAGGAGTTCGTTGATTGTCGACATTGCCAATACGCACATGTCGTGGTCGTCCTAAAACAGGTATTCCTGTTACTAAAAAATTTAAATTCAATTTTTTAATCATCAGTAATAGGCGCTAAATAACATTAGTTCGATCAATTTTCAAAAGAAAATATTTAACAATACATTATCGTCGAATATATTTATTTTTGTTTGCGTTTGAACAAAAACAAGCAGATAAAGTTATCGATTTAAGAAAGATCATTTTCAAACCTGTGGCAGTCTCATCGTAGATTGTTATTTATTTTTTGAGTTCCATGTTTCTCAAATTAAAAATTAAAGTCATCAAGGATGGATCAGATTAGCCATAGATATCAACCACCGCCAGGTAGATGTAATAATTTGCCAAATATTTAAACAAAACAAATCTTTTAGGATACCACATTTTCAAATTACGTGTTGCCGACCTTCCCGACAAAGATTTCATCGAAGTTGAAATTTCAGCCGATCAGATATCAACATACCACGACTTTTTAAAATTTTGTTGTTACGAATTTCACATTCCGTCAACAGATTACGTGGAAAAAATTCGCAAATTGCCCTCGACACGAGTACGAAATGACGCAGACATAAAGAGGTTTCAAACGTTTGAATCTTTTGAGCTTGTTTTAGTAAGTCCTGAACGGCTTAATCAAGCTTACGCAGGTTTAATTTGATTATAATTAAATTCTAGTCGAAACTGTAGTATTGTTTTTTTATTCCCAATACTTACTTGAGCATAGCTAGATATGTTGGTGAAGTGAAAAATGGCTTTAATAATTGATGGAGGAATTTGGTTAATTTGAACCCAAGTAAATAAGTGTTGTACTGTCTCCAGGGCTTCTTTATTTAAAGCTTTGCTGTCGGGTTTGAATGTCGCTGTTGCCAGTTGTTGGGGGAAACTTGGAGTGGATGTTGGGTGTGTGGGGGACGGTGGGGGAGTCGCAGTAGCTGTGTGTCTAGGTTTAGTGCCTACATAATTAAAATTAAACAAAACAGTTTAAAAGATTCATTTAAAATACCTAAATTTTCAAGAATCGTGTTTAGTGACTCAAAAACCACGGGAATGTACTGATGAAGCAGTCTTGTAATTTCGTCTTTTCTACCATTTTCAAATGAGGCTTGTAGCCCCATCAACTCTTCACTTGTCGTTCTTAGTAATATTAAACCAATCAATTGATTTGGTTCAGACTTCAATAACTAAAATATTGTCTCAATTGAGTTGTTTTAAAACATAGTTGCTGTACCTCAATAATGTTAATAAAAAAATTGGGATATTGTGATGGCCAGTCTTGTTTTGCTATAATTACTAACAATTTCGCATATTTGCTTCTTATAAAATGGGGTGCGTTGTTTCCTTTCTCTATTAAATAATTGTGCAGTATGTTTTTAAGTTCTTCACGAAAAGGCCAATCAGTATTTGCCCACTGTTGATTAATCACAGACTAAAATTGCAATTTAACCAAAAGCATTAAATGTATAATTTCTTCATACCTCTAATGTCGATAAGGCAAACATAGTCACATATTGACTAGATGTATTTGTAAGAAAGTACAAACACAATTTCCGTGATTGGGGTAAGTATTTAAATGAACTGAGTTGCTGTTCAATTTCATGTTTTCTTGAATTACTTGTCATAGGGTTAAAAAATTCATCCAGTAGGTATTCCAACGCAATCAGGGATTCATTCTCGTTACGTTCCTTAGAAAACAAACAGAAATATTATTTTATAAAGAAAGTATTCAAAAAAATAATTTTTCCTGAAGTGAGGTTATGTAAGTGTAAGTTGGATTAGTCGTGTCAGAACAGCTACAAGATTTCATATACTAACCATTTTTAACGTCTACTATATCAATAAATGCATGACTTAATGCACCAATGTTAATTATTAGTAAATAAAGTTATTTAACTTTACGACATTATCAACATTTTGACGTTTCTGACGTCAACAGTTATTTTACGATTTACATGAGCGGTATTGGTACCAGTAAAGCGCGGAATTTGAAAAAAATAAATACTTTTAATCTATAATATTTCTTTTTTAATTAACTTAATTGACAATAAACATACATTAAATATAATGTCACATTAAAAATAAGTCAAATATGTTTTAACTAAACAAGTTGTCATAGCCATTATTAGTTCCTATTAGTGTTAACATTTTCAAATTGTATTAGGACTTGTCTCTATTATTTAGTAGTAATAATCTACTAATGTGGATTTGAAGCATAATTATCAAATAATGATGATAAATTCTGCATCATAGATTCCAGGCATACATAATGCAAATTGATTCAAAATTATTTAAGTAGAATAAAGGTAATCACATAAATTTACTGAGGGCTGGTTTTTAACCAAACTTGTTCATTTCATTTAAAATTATGCAACCCTATGTGGTACTTGCAACAGTTCACATTATTTTATTTCAACAAAAACACCCTTTCGCTTTTTGTTTTGTGACACCTTTGATAAGGGTGACAAATTGTTTCGGCTTTATCACCTGACGTTTGTTAGATAGGGTCATATGCTGTTGTATAGCAAGAAACGGGTCAATTTTTACGCAATATAATAACAATTCTTTTGTTACATACAAACTAAACCAAATTTCATTTCGGTTTATTCATCACAAAATTCGAAAAAATTCCGGTTGTATCTTTAACTACTTACAAACATATCCATCAAGCTCTTAACACAACTCAACTCGTTAGGTAACTGAATTCAAAATTCAAGCTGTTGTTTATTTAGTAGTTGCATTGGCTGAATTAATCAAACTTTTGAATTGGATTGAATTGCATGGGGTTTCAGCAATTTAACTTAGCTGGGAAACATGTAAGGCTATGTGCTCTGGATGAAGACATACAAATTAAATTTGAATAAGCATCTATTGTTACGTTAATGATTTTTTACAATTTATAAATTACTTAAATCACTATAAAATAAAAATGAATTAATTAAAGTTTTGTTAATAAACTCCAACCGGTAACTTTTTGAGCGCATCAGCACTAAAGGAACACATAAACATTTTAACGCAACTGTAAGAGATTTATATTCCTTTCTTTACCTAAACCTAATGGGTCTACTAAAGAAGAAACATTTGTTCGTTTTTTTATGTTTATGTGTAGTTGGTATATTCTTGATTTTTTATTAGAACATGGAATTTCCTCTCAAATTAATTTTTTTGGAGGATTATTTTTGAGTTTACCAACTTATACATTCCGGTACAGTTTAAAGTAAACAGTAAAAAAATTAGATTCAACTCCGTGGTAAATTCTTCAAAACCGCAGTGTTATAATGTAAAAATAACAAATTGGCTTTTAAAGTCAAAGCCTGAAAGTCGACTCTATAATGTGTTATTTTACTATTAATTAAAACTTGATTGATCAGTGTAAACCTTGAGTCGATTTAGTTAATAAAAAGATTTTTTTATGGAATTATTATTTTTTAACTAATTTGACTACTGATGCAACAAATTTTATTTATTTAGGATTAAAAACAAATCAACGGTTCTTAATTAAGCACACACAATTTCTACCACGCCGCTTTTTCAAAATTAAAATCCAATTGTTTTGTGAGTATTTGACAATACTGTAGTTATATCGGAAAAATCATGTTTAAATAAAGCCGAATTTGTGTCGAAAATTGCATTTTTTGTCGTTTCAATCAGTGTACCATCGAACAATGTTAGTTCGTGATGAAAGAGAAATTTTTAATTGCAGCTAGGAGTCGTAAAAGTAATAATATCCTAGTGTCTGATGGAATCCAGATACAAGCTCTAGAGAAGTATGTAATAAAATGACAAAAGAAATGGCCAATACAATTTTATTATTTGCGATAAAACCGCAAATAAAAAGTAAAAGCTCCTGAAAGTCAATCATAAATTCAAGTAATAAAATTTGTGTATTTTTGAATCGTGTTTTGGGTGTGCAGTGTTTTATGTTTATGTTAAAAATTAAAAAATGTATTAAGTAATAAATTAGAACATACTTAGGAACAGAGAATCTTTGCAAAGTCTGTTTCGCACTCACTTGACACCAATTGTCGTTGTCTTTTGTAGAAACACTTAATTGGTTGTTCCAATATAACAGTTCTGATTCTCTAGCTTAAGTGTCTCCCTTGATCTCTGGAGATTTCTTAATACTTCGAATTGGATGTTATTGAAGTTTTTACTCTCTCTTCTCTCGTTTTCGTTCTGTTAGGAATGCTAATTTCTAATATTCTGTTTCAGTCAAAAATAATGAAAATTTGTTTTGTAATTTAGGAAAAAGTCAATATCATAAAAAATTCGTAACATCTTAATTGCACCGAATGTAATATCGAAGATGATTTGGCATTTGGAGAGGATATCAAGTCCTTTCATGAAAATGAGGCACGATTTTCTTTTCATCTAGATTACTTCCACATCCGTTGTTAAAGGAAACAATATTTCTCAAGTTATGTGATACAAGATTTTCCTTTTTGCTCGTGTGTTTACGTTAAGTAAGTATTACTGATTTATAAAGAAATGGGCCATGTTTAAACTGACGTTTTATTTTGGTCGACGAACAATTATGAGGAAATAACGACCGAGGATTTTTCCTCGAATAAGGAAAAGTATCTCCTAAGAAGACGTAAGCTATGTAACTGAAATTTGCTTTAATTTCCGGAAAGATCTGAGTTTCAGTTACATTCGTAAAAGATATATATTTTTGAAAATAATGGCGAGTTAAAACCACGTAATGTACTTACAGAAGCGGGACACGAATTTTAATTAAAAGCCTATGTCTTGTATCTGGAAACTCATACAAGCTAATAACGACTGATTTATTTGAGGTTATGCCCATAAAAATGTTGTTTTTTCCAAGGGCTAGTCAATAAGGAGGAGGAAAACCGTGTTTCTTATTAACTAAGAAGTAAGCGTCTATTACATTACGTGAATCGCGTTTAAATGGGAAAAACTAATCTGGTTGGAGTTAACCGAATCTCCGGAACTATAATGTCCATAAAAGTTTAAAGCAACGAAATTAATTTCTTCCCAACTGCTTAGTGAAGAGAGCATCTGAGGAATAATTTGAGTAAACTTCTTTAATATAAGTTCGGTTTGATGCTAAGGAATATCACGCAAAGGGTTTCGCAACTTCTTATCCCTTGGGATTACTACATGATTGGATGGACATGTAACTCACTTTAATGTGCCCTTCCTCATTTTCCAATTACGTCAACTGACATTCTTGACCGGGCGGTCGACCCTAAATTACTGAACACCTCCGTAATGGCTTTTTAATAAACTTTATACTTAACGACTGTTCGTGTGCAAAAATCAATTATGATGATTTTTCAGTCAGATATGGACGTAATAATGTTTGACAATTGTTTGAGACACGAAAATAAACAATTACTCCTATTCGCTAGCCATTAATTAAGATTTTAATTATTATTTGAATTGGGAGTGGAAATACCAAGCTATTTTTTAAACTGTGAAATGCAGGACAACCGAATCATTTGCATAACCGTGATGACGTGTTTAGTTTACGGCAGACTGCGGAAATACTTTTATTTTTAACAGTTTCAGCTCACATTTACTTGCTAACTATAAAGTTTTAATCTTTTCACCCTTTCGTGACATTAGAACGGTTTTTGTGGAAATAATCGGACAAATGAGTACTTGTTGTGCTAATTTTTCTTCTACATAAACCGGGACATTTACATAAATTTTAAAAGTAAATTGGGACATTTAGCAACAACTCTACCAACACCATTCGACGGATTTAGGGTGAAAACTTCGTAATAGAACAGAAATTAATAAATCTTATTTTATCATTGCGTGCTGAAAACTGTTAAAAATTTCATTTATTAATTATATCTGAAATGAAATGTTGCGATTTATGTTTTCCTGTAAAAGTATAACGACTTGCATGTATTACGGTTCATAATTTATTTATTGAAAATTGAATTAAAATGTCTGGCAATTTAATGATCGTGTTTTGATTTGTAACTTAATTCAACTGTTGAAACATGGCAAAATGATAAAAAAATTTGCATTTTTCTTTCGGTCTGAATGTCTCCTGAAAGTAATTTTAATAACCTCTTCCAATAATGCGGCAGCGCATGATATAATCAAGTCCAATTTATTTGTGGAAACCCAATTACAATTCCGGAACAAAGAATAACGAGATATAAGATTTAACGATTTCTTTAATACAATAAACGAATTTATTATTCATTTTCTTTTCGAGACCGACGTTTATTAACCTCTCGACTTTTTTAAAATTGTTAGAGACAAACCTTTAAGTTTTCTCATTAAATACAAATTAAAGTTTCACATTTCTTTTGGGGAAATGTCACTTGGATGGTTATTTATACCAGGTGAATAAAAAGTATGGAACCAAACGTTTTTTGCTTAAACTATTTATTTTTTGAAAAAACTAATTGATGAGTGATAAAGTACTATAAAAATGTGATGGTTTCAAGAATAAAATTTTTCGAAATTTCCTTTTGTTTTTGAGTTCTCCAAAAATATTATTTTTTTAAAATGCAACCCACTATAAAATCATTTTTCTCATAAAAGCTATACACTAAGGATTACAACTATCTGCTTTATATTTAATTTTTTCAAAAAATTTTTTTCACATAAATTGCAATTTTGACAAAAAAAATCGCATAATTCAAAAATAAAACAAAATTTCGTTCTGAAAATACGATCACATTTTTTATATTACTTTAATTTATCTTAATTATTATTTTCTGGAGGCAAATGATTAAAAATAAATCCGCTTGGTTTCATACTTTATATTCACCCTGTATATCGCAGGGATGCTGCAAATATGCTCTATGTAGCTAATTTGGCGGATATTACTCTAGATGTTACAAATGTTCTGGCCATCATTAGATGTAAGGAAAATAAGTGGATTTTTAAATACCATATTTCATCATAATTAAAATTTTATCTAAAACAAAAAAGTTGGTTCTAAGATTTTCAAAACAAAGCAGAATAAACGGGGGCTTGTTCTACTATCTTATTATTCAATACTAGGATTCCAGGTGTAACAAATTATTGTGCTCAACTGTGTTTTCAACGTTTATATGATGTGCACGCACTTAAAACTGCCCAATTTTAGTAAGAGCTAAATTGCCATTATGGGTTTTTTGAGCCGCATAACTTTGAAATAATCCCCCATTAAGCAATTTTATGAATTTTTCGCATATAGACGAGCGCGTGGTTCTCTATTTGCGGTGGTGGTACATTAACAAATTATGCACCGTATTTTATCTGGGCAGGCGGCTATAAAATTTTAATTAAAAATTGTTATTTATGAAAACTGACCTACTACACATGTGCACGTTGCAGATGTTAACATCACATCTTCATTTACATTTCGCTGACCGTGTAACCCGGAGCTGCCCGGAATCAATATCGCCTAGGTGTTTGATAAAAGTTTTGAAAAAGTTGGTGTTGTTGACGGCGACTTTTAGTCGAATGTCGAGACAGTATTTGTCTACCTTTAGTTCAAAGCTGAAAGCTGACTATGATGTTTTTATCAGTCAAAGGAAATAATTTTATTCACTTAAGTGATGAATGAGATTAAGGCGGATTATGATGATGAATGAGTTATATAGCTGGTCGCGAAAACGACGCGATCTTATTAGCCAAATTAATTGCCGGATTTTGTGTACAAACGCAACTTTTTAATTTAATTAAAATTATTAGAGAATTACACGCCTTAAGCGAAATAATATCTTTAAGTGCATCTAAATGAAGGAGGAAAGTATCCACGAGGATAATTAATTTCTACATAATTCTTACAAATGGCAGCATTTGCAAATGAAGAAACCCGAAATCCACGCTTGTAATTTTAATTTAGAAATTATTGCGAAGTGTTTAAATAGGTTAAAATTTCAAATAAAAGCAGCTTTTACTCAATTGAAAAACAGGTTGTTTTACCATTTGGGCCATCCATCTCTATAATAGATAACTGTATTCAATATTAATGAAATGTATAAATTAATTTAATGTTAAAAAAGCTTATTTTATAACCATGAAGCTAAAAAGTGCTTTCCAGCCAATTATCAGACTTATCTGAACACTTTACATTATAAGAGCTGTTTGTTGGGGACTGCAAGATAAATGGTTTGCAATTATTTAGGAATTATAAGATTGTGAGGCAAGCAATTGGAAACTGGGGTTGGGAAATGTCTCTGTCGTTTAAAAGAATACGAATCTCAAAAACATTTTCCATATAAATCTCTAGTGCGGCTAATATAAGTAGATGTGGAAAATAATGCAATATTTAATCTTAATTTAAAATAAAGTGGCCATATTATACCCTTTAATGGCTCTCTCCTCCAGCTCAGATGCATTAATACAAATTACAAAAGCACAGTGTCGAAATTATTTGTTCAAAGCCCTTCGCCCACGAGCAGAGTATTAATTAAACTTAATTGCCTTTAACCGTAATCAAAATAAAGTTGTGTTTAGATTTTATCGTGCTTGAATATACTTGAATTTGATATCAAAGCAGAAAACGCAACTCACGTCCTTTTCAATATATTGACATTTTATTAAATGTACATAAATATCCATTTGGCAATCGACTTTATCGTTTCTTTTTAGGCCAGTTACCCTCCTCGTCTCTGTAGGTTTGTATAATGAAGCTTCGTCCCTCAAGTGCAGAAATGTAACACAAATACAGATGACAGCCCCTTTTATCACCCTTATCATCAATTATTACCGCCAACTAGACTGGGGCGCAGGCTGTTCTTTCAGATAGCCGCGACTCCGCCTTCTTTATTTCCTGTCTTGATTTAGAAAGCTCTTAGGGAATTACCTTGATGATTTAATTTTTTTAGTTACAGCCTACTTACACCAATCATTACAAGAAACAAGTTTTTAGTGATTCGTTATAGGAAGTAACAAATTTAATTAAAAATACTAATGAACTTTGTAATCTAATACTTTCAGAAAATTTCAAACGAAGGCAATTTTCTCGAACAGTCTAATCCGTTAATCTCATTGCAGTGTTTCATAATTTTTCTGTAAATGTTTCTATTAGAATACAAGCCGACACGTTTGGAAAAATCTAATTGAAAATGTAAATTAGCAAACTTATTTAAAATTAGCTTTATTAATTAAAGCAAGTCGTCTTGCGCTTTTAATCAATATTATCTTAATTAATTTGGGGCGCCGACCGCTATTTCAAGTGATTGTATAAACAAGCCAAATAAAGATGCCGTTAAAAGCTAATTAATCGATCATGCAATTATGCGAACCCTTTTTTGTGAACCATAATTGAAGAAATACGCTTTCCCTCGTTTTGTTTTGTCGTCTTGAATTAATGTTGTGGCGAATTGCTAGAGAAAAAGCGTCATTAGACGTGGAATTTATGTGCATGCTGCCTTGTCAGCGTGAAATTAACGAGAAAATTCAATAAAATGCAAAGAATCAATAATCTAAAGAAACACTTTGATGTCAAAGATAATAAACAGGGAACAGTAAAATGGGGTGCAATATGCTCATGGCGGGTGCATCACTCCACAAATAGAATATCTAATCAATCGGTTTATTTTACTAATTATCTTTTGTTGTCTTAGCAAACATTGGCTGATTACATCGATTACAAAGTAGAATTGGCTTCCAGGAACACTACTATTTGATTATTTGTTTTACCAAATTATAAAATAAAGTCAAATATAAATTTTGTGATCATAGACCTTATAGACTGGAATATATTGTGTGAGGAAATCGTCTCATTTATTATAGATCAATCCTCCTTAATTTCCGCGTATTAATTAACTGAAATGAAAGTTATTTAATACAGGGTTTAGCAAGGAGAGCTTTGCCACCCGAAACTAAATTATGAAATTTTGATAGACCTTGTTAGTACGGTTGAAATTCTATTCTGAAAGCTTAATAAATATAACATTTGAAAGGAAGTGACCTACAAAGAAAGTTTCCCGCTTGGGAAATACGTGAACATAAAAAGCCCGAAAACCGCTAATTGAACTTTGGAAATCATTCCAGAGCTTAAATGAAAATTAATAACCTGAGCTTTCTCTTGTAATTATAATATCAGACGAATTGTGCCCATCGGAGACAAATTGCGTAAATATATAATCGTTGAACTGTAGCAAGCGGAACCACTTTGTATGAGGTGGTTGGGACACTAAAGCTCTGATTTTATCTCATGTAATGAAGAATGATGGATTCCTTTCTATTTCGCCTTTAAAGTAGCTGCAGTCACAGCAATGAAGCCTGTCAACGGGCCTAATCAAGATAGATTGATCGCGAGGCTTCACATTACATCATAACATTGAACTAATGTTCACCTTGACATGTAAGTGCAGACGCCAAGGAAAAGCAGATCTCCTGAGATTGGAGTAATCAGAATAAAACGTAGAGTTTTTCGCCGTGGAAGCCATCACACTTGTGTATTCGAGATTTCATTTAGGAAAGCTGCTTGATGGCTCTTTAGACATGAGACGGTGATGGCGAGTTAAACGAGGCGAAGGAATGATAACGTATTTGAAGTTACACACTTTTTGACAGGTTATAAATGAAGGCATTTAAGGCGCTCAAACGATCGATTATAATTACTGTAATACGCTTTGTTTTGTAGTGAAAAAAGCTTACATTACAAACATAAAAGATTACCAAAAAATTTAAAAACATTTTTAACATTTAAAAAATATCGCATTTATTATTTGTATTTTTTTAGTTTTATGCCGTCTATGTTTTCAGGAATTTTATTAAACAGCAATAAAGCAATAAGCGCCAAATTGTTCCATAATTTGGGGTTAGTTTTTGTTGTCAAAAAATTTCCATTTATTAATTTTAGCTAATGAGTCAAAAAATTTCCGGAAATTTTTTGTGTTGTTATGGTAATCATACTAAATACCTACTAAATTCAGATTAATTCTTCTATAGGGTCATGCAATTTTCGAATAAACTGTTTATTTACTATCTTGAATTGAAAGGTTTTGCATAGTTTGAAAGTTCATTTGTTAAAAGAGTTACAATTTAGCAAAGAGTAATTAAAATGAATTTTGTACAAATCGTCTTAAATTAAAAAGAAAGACATTTATGAAGCAACTGCTTAGCTTCAAGTCTCATCCAATTGAAGAAATGAAAAGCATTTTGAGCAATTCTTTAGGTCTTATGTCTGCTTAAATTTTTTTTCAATTAAAGTTTTTTTTGTCTCATAAATAAATCATTTTTGGATTTATCTTTATGTTTATGTACCACACTTACAGTATCAATTATGAGATTTGGAACTAAGCAATTGTTTTATAAATGTGATCGTTTTTAATTTATTCCGACCCTCTTGTTTAAACTTTGTTACACGTTGCTAAACCATAACTCTTTAACAAATAAACAAAATAGAATGTTTAAACTTTTTTTTTCAGAATAACATTTTCTATTATTGGTTGACTTATGGCGCTTTGCTTTTGGAACATTCTATACCACCTTCCAGGTGAATAAAAAGTATGGAATCAGACGTTTTTTCCTAAACTATTTATTTTTTGGAAAAACTAATTGATGAATTATAAAGTAAGTACTATAAAAATATGATGTTTTAGGAAAAATTTTTTTTTTCGAAATTTGTTTTTGTTTTTGAGCTCTACAAAATTTTTTGTTTTTATAAAAGGCTACCAACTAAAAAAACATTTTTCTCATGAATGGTATGATCTAAAGATTACAACTATATACTTTATATTAATTTAAAAAAAATACATAAATAGCAATTTTGACAAAAAAAATCGCATAACTCAAAAACAAAACAAAATTTTGTTTTTAAAATACGATCACATTTTTTATATTACTTTAATTTATACCTATTAATTATTGTTTTCTGGAGGCAAATAAATTAAAAAAAAATTTGTTTGGTTCCATTCCTTATATTCACCCTGTATATCAATATTATAATTAGACTAAATTACACATTTGCTAGTCGTATTTACAAAAAAAAAAAAACGATTTTTTTGTTTTAGAATTTCAGATTGTATAAATTCTTAAAAAATCGTAAAAATCAGTCTCGTGTATTACCAATAGATAAAAAAATTCAATCACTTTTTTAGTGTTTATTTTTACAGCCTTAAAATAGAAATGTTTACGTATATTGTATGTAATAAAATTTGTATTCATTTTTATTTTATTTCTTAAACGCTTTGAATGAAACAATAAGACATTTGTTTGTCATATCTTTCCTAAAGCCGAAATTGTTTTTGAATTGTTTTGGAAATTATATGATATGTTTTGTACTTATTGTAAACAAAGTAAGAAAATTAGTTCTCAAATATAAGATGTGCCATTTGTGATAAAAAAAACAGTCTTTAAGTTTACAAACAGTATGGTTTTAATATGTTTACGATTTTCGCCCTGTTAGAAATCTTGTTACGGTAACATCGCTCTGGTGTTATCTTTGGACTTTTCCAATATTTCCGTATGCCAAAACACATTCGTATATCTCTATTTGTATTTATTCCTTACATAAATATTGACAGAATGTAAATGTAGGAGTCAAGAAGTGAACATTTTCATCCCACCATCTTCAACAGAACATATCAACCTGTTACATAAGATAATTCTAGTCAACAAGCTTATAAGTAAACAATCTTGCTTTGCTTAAATATTTCAAAAACAGGTTACATATTATATGGGCCAGCGTAATAACTTTATAAATAAACAACGACCCGTCTGAAAACTGTGAACACTGTTTTGTGATTCATTGTAACTTGTCTCGCTAAAGCTAAAATTTGTTTGTATAAAAGTGGGGTAATTTATCAAAATTTATACGAATATAAGCGATATAGAGAGACGGCGTTTTTGTTTTTGTTGCGCAGACATTTGGAAATGTCATATTTTAAACTCGACTATATATCGAATTTATGTCTTTATAAGGTTACAAGAGCATTGGGAATATTTAACATTTTCGTTTCGACGATGAATAAATTTTCCACGTACATCGATTGACATCGTTTGCGTTCAACAAAATGTTTAAATGTCGCATGGCGGCCCTAACGCCGTTATGAGCAAATAAAAGTTTTTCATATGAGTCGCAAGTTTGATCGAAAATCTGAAGAGTAATACAAATAGAATTTTTTTAAACTACGTTTAAGCTTTATCAATAACCAGAAGTTTTTGTCAGTCTACTGAAAGCATTTTTGCTTTTATTTAATTTAATTTAAATGCAGGTTAGAGTCCTTCCGTTGCGTAAGTTTGATGAACAAGGACGTGGTTTGCTGCGATAGCGAATACAATTCGGAGATAAAATAAACCGAATATTTAAAAACATTTAATTCTTTAATTGTGTAAAAGACTTAGTCACACTGATGGTTGAATGAAACTGAAAAACAAATAACTCAGTGTGAAGTCCATTACGAGAAATTGTGCTGAAATATGCATGTACATGTTAGGTCGCTTCAAATGCATCAATATTGAATTAGCTTGAATCCCACGTTTAGGTCCAAGTGTTGCATATTTAATAAAACCTTTTACTGTTAGACATGCAAAATCACGCACAAAATACACAAACATTATTTTTTTATATGATTATTATATTCATTTATAACACGGATAAAATGTTATCGCGACACATTTTACGAACGTCAGACCAATCGCAAACACGAGAAAATGAACCCCTAACAAATTATAAATGCTTCTGATTTTTTTACAACCGGTATTTAATTAAGGGCATATTTCAACAGTATTTTTTCGAGATAAGCGAGCTTTTAAAGAAAGCGGAACAGAAATGGCAGCTTTTATTTTGAAAATGTGGAACAAAAAATTGATAACGTTTTAGTGAGAATAATAAATTTGTAACAAAATTAAAATTAAAACAACACAAAGTGAAAAAACGAATAATTTTCGCAATGACATTAAAATTTTAACACTCGTTTAACGCAATCATTGAATAATGGAAGCGTAAAATAAACGATCAAACTTTTACAAAGCTTGTTGCCCGCTGGCGCTACAGAAAAAATAAAATTTTTATGATTTAAGCTTTGTTAAAGCTCAATAAAATTTACAATAGGAGCTTAATTACATTAATTGCTTTTCTAATATTTTGTTATGTGAAAACTTGTAGGTAATTACTAATCAATACAAATTATCGCACAATATTGGATTTTATATTTATCTTATTTGTGTCAACTGTTATCTCTGCTGACACACCTCATAATTAATTTCATTGATTTTTTTCCACTAAACCTTGTAAAAATGTCTCCACGAATTCGTGATATTCCTATAACCAAGTTAAATAATGGAGTAGAAATTCCGGTTTTTGGATTAGCAATACCGAAGGTGAGTCAAAACTAATAAAGAATCAATACACAATTAGTAATTTATTTATTTTTTGCCAATAATTGATAATTTTCAAATTACTTGAACATTACTTTGTAGAATATCACATATAAATCTAATTCATAGATAACAGCTACTATATTCAAGGTTGATTACTTATTTTCTCTAGATATTATCTATAGAAAAGTATACCTACTTAAAATAAAAATTATATAGCAGTAGGAACAGTAGCTAGACGTAATGTTATGCAATAAATTATAAAAAAAATCAAAAAGTATTTTTAATAACAATTTTTAGAGTTTCGGGGACAACAATGAAGTGAGAGAAGTATTAGTCAGTGCAATAAGTTTAGGCTACCGTCTAATAGACTGCGCTATTTTTGAAAACGAAGAAAAGATTGGCGTCGCTCTTCAGCAACTGATTAAAGAAGGGAAAACTAAACGCGAAGATCTATTTATTATTGGGAAATTATACTGCAGTAACCCTCGTTCAAATTTAATCAAACCTGCGCTTATAACTACTTTAGAAAAATTGCAAACTACATATTTAGATTTGTACTTAATTCACCAGCCTGCAGCTTTCAATGACAAAAACCTCATCGCTGTCGATTTTGTCAATACGTGGAAAGCCATGGAAGAGCTTTACAGAGAGAAACTCACCAGAGCAATCGGTCTTTCAAATTTTAACAGTAAACAGATCGAATGCATTTTGAAAAATAGTGCAGTTTGTCCGCAAGTTAATCAAGTAAGTGGTTGTAGATTAAACGGTTTGGACTTATTGATTTTTTAAGATTGAATGTCACCCTTACTTAAATCAAGCTAGACTAAGAAAGTATTGTTCGAACAATGGAATTACTGTAATAAGTTACAGTCATTTAGATAGCTCGAGAAATAGTATTCGACCTGAAAATCCCAATGTTTTCGATGACAGCAGAATTAAAAAAAATGCTAGAAGATATAACAAAACTCCAATAGAAATTGTGTTGAGATATAATTTACAGTTAGAAAATGTTGTGATATCAGAGAGTTTAATCGAGAATGTAAATTTCTTTGATTTTTACATAGCACCTGAAGATATGAGTTATATTGCGACATTCGACTGTGAAGAGTATAATAGGTAAATGCGTTATGTTCTGCTGTTAGATTTTAGTTTGTTTTGTTATTGATATTTTAACATACAATTATATGTGGACATAAAAAGTAGACAGCATTTAATTAACTTGATTAATTGAAGTTTACTTTCAATATTGGTAAATTTAGTACTTGTATAATTGGTTAATTATTTTGCAGCTAAATGTTACTTAACGCTATTATAATTTAAACGCTAAATATTTGTTTTATTTGCGAGAAATAAATAAAAAATGCTTTTTGTTTTGTTTTAATAAAAATCCAATAATTAAAACATGAAACTTAAAAAAAACATACTCGTAGGTGACTGCATAAATATCTGCATGAAATCCAATATTCTGTGGCATGAGTAAACACGCTCAATATTTCAATATTTGACCGCTGATTTTAATTTTTGTGAAACATTGTTGAAGTTAAAATTAAAATTTTGTAAATCACTTTTGCTTTAAAAGCTGTAGCAAAGAAGTGATTTTCCTATTTATCAATTTCAAAATAGTAGAAAATGAAGTATGTGCCCTGACTACAGTTTTTATATCAACATTTCAAATATTCCATCACAACATCAGTTGTGACCAGATTACTGTTATCTCAAATACTCAGACAATTTCCCAAGTATAAATACCTAACCAAACACATGCAACACATCAGTTAAGGTACACTATCTTGTTTACCGTAATCATGCCGAGGATTCCTCTAATTAAACTGAATAACGGTCTCTCCATACCAGCTTTAGGCTTGGGTACATGGCAGGTAGAAGTATTGTTTTATTTATTAGCATTTTTTAAAACAGTGTTTAGGGTCCTCCCGGTAAAGAAGCAGAAGTGGGTCAAGCTGTTAGAGATGCTATTGATGTGGGCTACCGACACTTTGACTGTGCTCATGTTTACGCCAATGAAAAA